>NW_020258177.1:0-6692 GCF_003255815.1 Theropithecus gelada
TTTTTAATGATTGCCATTCTAACTGGTGTGAGATGGTATCTCATTGTGGTTTTGATTTGCATTTCTCTGATGGCGAGTGATGAGCATTTTTTCGTGTGTCTGTTGGCTGTATGAATGTCTTCTTTTGAGAAGTGTCTGTTCATATCCTTTGCCCACTTTTTGATGGGGTTGTTTGTTTTTTTTCTTGTAAATTTGTTTGGGTTCTTTGTAGATTCTGGATATTAGCCCTTTGTCAGATAAGTAGATTGCAAAAATGTTCTCCCATTCTGTAGGTTGCCTGTTCACTCTGATGGTAGTTTCTTTTGCTGTGCAGAAGCTCTTTAGTTTAATTAGATCCCATTTGTCAATTTTGGCTTTTGTTGCCGTTGCTTTTGGTGTTTTAGACATGAAGTCCTTGCCCATGCCTATGTCCTGAATGATATTACCTGGTTTTCTTCTAGGGTTTTTATGGTTTTAGGTCTAACATTTAAGTCTCGAATCCATCTTGAATTAATTTTCGTATAAGGAGTAAGGAAAGGATCCATTTCAGCTTTCTACTTCTGGCTAGCCAATTCTCCCTGCACCATTTATTAAATAGGGAATCCTTCCCCTATTTCTTGTTTTTGTCAGGTTTGTCAAAGATCAGGTGGCTGTAGATGTGTGGTATTATTTTTGAGGGTTCTGTTCTGTTCCATTGGTCTATGTCTCTGTTTTGGTACCAGTACCCTGCTGTTTTGGTTACTGTAGCCTTGTTAGTATAGTTTGAAGTCAGGTAGTGTGATGCCTCCAGCTTTGTTCTTTTGGCTTAGGATTGTCTTGGCAATGTAGGGTCTTTTTGGTTCCATATGAACTTTAAAGCAGTTTTTTCCAATTCTGTGAAAAAAGTCATTGGTAGCTTAATGGGGATGGTATTGAATCTATAAATTACCCTGGGCAGTATGGCCATTTTCACAATATTGATTCTTCCTATCCATGAGCATGGTATGTTCTTCCATTTGTTTGTGTCCTCTTTTATTTCACTGAGCAGTGGTTTGTAGTTCTCCTTGAAGAGGTCCTTTACATCCCTTGTAAGTTGGATTCCTAGATATTTTATTCTCTTTGAAGCTATTGTGAATGGGAGTTTACTCATGATTTGGCTCTCTGTTTATCTGTTACTGGTATATAAGAATGCTTGTGATTTTTGTACACTGATTTTGTATCCTGAGACTTTGCTGAAGTTTCTTATCAGCTTAAGGAGATTTTGGGGCTGAGACAATGGGTTTTCTAAATATACAATCATGTCATTTGCAAATAGGGACAATTCGACTTTTTCTTTTCCTAACTGAATACCCTTTATTTCTCTTGCCTGATTGCCCTAGCCAGAACTTCCAACACTATGTTGAATGGGAATGGTGAGAGAGGGCATCCATGTCTTGTGCCAGTTTTCAAAGGGAATGCTTCCAGTTTTTGCCCATTCAGTATGATATTGGCTGTGGGTCTGTCATAAATAGCTCTTATTATTTTGAGATACGTTCCATCAATACCGAATTTATTGAGAGTTTTTAGCATGAAGGGCTGTTGAATTTTGTCAAAGGCCTTTTCTGCATCTATTGAGATAATCATGTGGTTCTTGTCTTTGGTTCTGTTTATGTGTTGGATTACGTTTATTGATTTGCATATGTTGAACCAGCCTTGCATCCCAGGGATGAAGCCCACTTGATCATGGTGGATAAACTTTTTGATGTGCTGCTGGATTTGGTTTGCCAGTATTTTATTGAGGATTTTTGCATCAATGTTCATCAGGGATATTGGGCTAAAATTCTCTTTATTTTGTATCTCTGCCAGGCTTTGGTATCAGGATGATGTTGGCCTCGTAAAATGAGTTAGGGAGGAATCCCTCTTTTTCTATTGATCGGAATAGTTTCCAAAGGAATGGTACCATCTCATCCTTGTACCTCTGGTAGAATTGGGCTGTGAATCCCTCTGGTCCTGAACTTTTTCTTATTGGTAGGCTTTTAATTACTGCATCAATTTCAGAAGTTGTTACTGGTCTATTCAGGGATTTGACTTCTTCCTGGTTTAGTCTTGGGAGGGTGTTTGTGTTCAGGAATTTATCTATTTCCTCTAGATTTTCTAGTTTATTTGCGTAGAGGTGTTTATAGTATTCTGTGATGGTAGTTTGCTTTTCTGTGGAATCGGTGGTGATATCCCCTTTATCATTTTTTATTGCGTCTATTTGACTCGTCTCTCTTTTCTTTTTTATTAGTCTTGCTAGCAGCCTATCGTATTTGTTGATCTTTTCAAAAAACCAGCTCCTGGATTCATTAATTTTTTGAAGGGTTTTTTGTGTCTCTGTCTCCTTCAGTTCTGCTAGCTTTTGAATGTGTTTGCTCTTGCTTCTCTAGTTCTTTTAATTGTGATGTAGTGTGTCAATTTTAGATCTTTCCTGCTTTCTCTTGTGGGCACTTAGTGCTACACATTTCCCTCTATACACTGCTTTAAATGTGTCCCAGAGATTCTGGTATGTTGTGTGTTTGTCTCATTGGTTTCAAAGAACATCTTTATTTCTGCCTTCATTTCGTTATGTACCCAGTAGTCATTCAGGAGCAGGTTGTTCAGTTTCCTTGTAGTTGGGCGATTTTCATTGAGTTTCTTAATCCTGAGTTCTAGTTTGATGCACTGTGGTCTGAGAGACAGTTTGTTATAATTTCTGTTCTTTTACATTTGCTGAGGAGTGCTTTACTTCCAACTATGTGATCAATTTTGGAATGAGTGTGATGTGGTGCTGAGACCGAGTCTTGCTCTGTTTCCCAGGCTGGAGTGCAGTGGCATGATCATGGCTCACTGCAACCTCCGCCTTCAGGGTTCAAGTGATTCATCTGCCTCAGCCTCCTGACTAGCTGGACTACAGGCACCCACCACCACACCCAGCTAATTTTTGTATTTTTGGTAGAGACAGTGTTTTGCCATGTTGGCCAAGCTGGTCGCAAACCCCTGACTTCAGGTGATCTACCTGCCTAGGCCTCTCAAAGTGCGTGAGCCACTGCACCCAACCAGAATCTGTTTCTTTAATGGTTATAGTTCTATTGAAGTTTTAAATTTATTAATCTTTTTAAAGTTATATTTTTACAAAAATTGTCCATCTGTCTGTATTTTCAAGTTTATTGGCATAATGTTGTTCTAGCACTCTTTGTCTTCATAACTTATAATTATGTTTTTTTAAAGTTCTTAGTGTTTATCTGTGCCTGTTTTTTTCTTATTATCCTTGACAAAGATCTATTTTGCAAATAATCATCTTTTATTTTGTCACTTCTCCCTATTGGATTTTCATCATGTCCATCTGTAACCTTTCTTTGGGATTACTCTATTGTCTTCTACTATATTGAGTAGATACTTAGATCATTTGCTCTTATTTTCTAAAAGCTACAATGTTTCCTCTTGAGTTTCACTTTAGTTGTATTCCATGATTTTTAATACATGATATTGGTAATCATTATTCATTATAAATGCTTCTTAATGTATTTTCCTTTGACTTCTGAGTTATTTGGAAGTTATTTGTAAATAAAAGAATGAATACAAGTATACTGTTTAAAAGTTGCCACTAAATAATGTTATTATAAATAACTTGTTGAAATATTACCCATCTGTAAGTAGACGGTCGTGTTAATAATTTAAATTCAGAATTTAAGTCTTTGTTGTCAGTTTGTTATTTGTGTCATTTCTGTCTACAGTGGAAAATAGTGAAAACGTAGCTAGGATAAAATACTTCTGTGTTCTGTGAGCATTATGTTTTGAATATATAGGATTAAAATTTTTTTTTTACATATTCATTTTTGATTTAATTGAAGTATGGTCAGAGAACTTGGTATGTGTGGTTATTCTGTGGCACTTCTAAAGACTTGTTTTGAGTTCACATGATTGTTGTGTTTGTGCTTGTGTCTGTACATGTATGCATATGTGTGAATGTTCTATATATGCTTGAAAATAGCTTGTATTATTTACTTGTGTGGTATAGGTATTCTCTTGGTTTTTTAGTTCAGTGGCTTTCAACCATTTGTGAATGTACCTTCTAAAAATATCTTTTAAGAAATTATATATGCACTCACATTTTAAGTTGACATTAAAAATCTTTCATTGTAAATTAAAATAGCGCAAAGGATATAATTATTAGTGTATTGTGTAAAACTTGACACATTGTTCTTTTAAGAGTATTCATGACTTCTAAATATTTTTGTAATTTGATACCTATTAATTAAAACAACTCCCTCCCCACAACCACATACAAGCATGGATTTTTATTATACTTCCAGTTCAGGGAAACTTGAAAATTTGAACCAACCTTTCTGCAGAGGACAACTGAAAAAACAGATGAAATTTTAAAAAAAATATCTGCTTGAAAGAGTCTCAGCAGTTATATTTTTAGTCTCAGCAGTTATATTTTAAAATACTGACATACCTCAGAGACATTGTGGGTTTGGTTCCAGACTATCGCAGTAAAGCAAATATTGCAATAAAGCAAATCACATGAAGTTTTAGGTTTCCCAGTGCAAATAAAAGTTATGTTTAAATTATTCTGTAGTCTGTTAAGTATGCAATAACATTATGTCCAAAAAAGTACATACCTTAATTGAAAAATACTTTATTGTCATAAAGCACTCACAATCATCCGAGCCTTCAGTGAGTCATAATCTTTTTGTTGGTGGAGAGTCTTGCCTTGATGTTGATGGCTACTGACTGACCAGGATGGTGACTGCTAAGGGTGGGTGGCTATGGCAATTTCTTAAAATGAGACAATGAAGGTTGCTGCATCAATGGACTCTTCCTTTCATGAAAGATGTCTCTGTAGTATGCAATGCTATTTGATAGCATTTTACCTGCAATAGAACTTCTTTGAAAATGGGAAGTTGATTCACTCAAACCCTGCCACTGCTTTGACTAAGCTGATATAATATTATAAATCCTTTGTTGTCATTTCAACAATATTCACAGCATCTTCACCAGGAATAGATTCCATCTCAAGAAACCACTTTATTTGCTCATCCATAAAAAGCAATTCCTTATCTGTCCAAGTTTTATCACGAGATTACAGCAATTCAGTCACGTCTTCAAGCTCCACTTCTAATTTTAGTTCTCTTGCTACTTCTACCACATCTGCAGTGACTTCCTCCACTGAAGATTAAATCCGTCAGGGATCCATGAGAGTCAGAATCAGCTTCTTTCAAACTCCTGTTAATGCTGACATTTTGACCTCTTCTCATGAACTACAAATGTTTTTCATGACGTCTAGAATGGTGAATTCGTTCCATAAGTTTTTTTATTTACTTTGCTTAGATCCGTGAGAGGAAAACACTGTGACAGCCATAACTTTACAAAATGTGTTTCCCAAATACTAAGATTTGAAAGTCAAATTGCTCCTTGATTCATGGGCTGCAGAATGGATGTTATGTTAGCAGGCATGAAAACAACATGAAATTCAATGTACATCTTCATCAGAGCTCTTGGGTGACCAGGTGTATTGTCAACGAGTAATAGTACTTTGACAGGAATCTTTTTTTCTGAGCTTTAGGTCTCAACGGTGGCTTAAAATATTCAGTAAACCATGCTGTATACAGATGTGCTGTCTTCTAGATTTTGTCATTCCATTTATAGAGCACAGGCAGGGTAATTGAGCATAGTTCTTAAGGCCCATAGATTTTCAGAATGGTCAATAAGCATTGGCTTCAACTAAAAGTCACTTGCTGCATTAGCTCCTCAACAGAGAGTCATTCAGTTCTTTGAAACTTTGAAGGCAAGCATTGACTTCTCTCTAGCTATGAAACTACTCCTAGATGGCATCTTCTTCCAACAGAAGGCTGTTTTGTCTGCACTGAAAATCTATTGTTTATCAGTGATCGTTCTTAGATCTTTGGATAACTTGCTGCCTCCTCTCCATCAACACTTGCTGCTTTACCTCTCACTTTTATGTTAGGGACATGGTTTCTTTTTCTTTTTTTTTTAAATTATACTTTAAGTTCTAGGGTACATGTGCACAACGTGCAGGTTTGTTACCTGTGTATACATGTGCCATGTTGGTGTGCTGCACCCATTAACTCATCATTTACATTAGGTATATCTCCTAATTCTATCCCTCCCTCCTACCCCCTCCCCACAATAGGACCCGGTGTGTGATGTTCCCCTTCCTGTGTCCAAGTGATCTCATTGTTCAGTTCCCACCTAGGAGTGAGAACATGTGGTGTTTGGTTTTCTGTCCCTGCAATAGTTTGCTGAGAATGATGGTTTCCAGCTGCATCCATGTCCCTACAAAGGACACGAACTCATCCTTTTTTATGGCTGCCTAGTATTCCATGGTGTATATGTGCCACATTTTCTTAATCCAGTCTGTCACGGATGGACATTTCGGTTGATTCCAAGTCTTTGCTATTGTGAATAGCGCCGCAATAAGCATACGTGTGCACGTGTCTTTGTAGCAGCATGACTTATAATCCTTTGGGTATATACCCAGTAATGGGATGGCCAGGTCAAATGGTATTTCTAGTTCTACATCCTTGAGGAATTACCACACTGCTTTCCACAATGGTTGAACTAGTTTACAGTCCCACCAATAGTGTAAAAGTGTTCCTATTTCTCCACATCCTCTCCAGCACCTATTGTTTCCAGATTTTTTTAATGATTGCCATTCTAACTGGTGTGAGATGGTATCTCATTGTGGTTTTGATTTGCATTTCTCTGATGGC
>NW_020258178.1:0-6691 GCF_003255815.1 Theropithecus gelada
AAAAAAAAAAAAAAAAAAAAAATACAAAAAACTTTAGCCAGGGATGCTGCCGGGTGCCTGTAATCCCAATTACTTGGGAGGCTGAGACAGAATTGCTTGAAGCTGGGATGCGGAGGTTGCAGTGAGCCGAGATGACGCCACTGCACTCCAGCCTTGGCGACAGAACAAGACTCTGTCTCCAAAAAAAAAAAGAGTTTGCCCTAGATCCCTAGATTAACCAATGAAGTTACTAAACTAAGCCTGACTTTTGGTCCTTAGGCCAGGTGAGAGTGGTCTGCTTCCCCTACTGGGAGGAGCAAAGGTTTCAGGCTGGTCCATCCCAAAGAGAAAGGCCCAGGGCTGGGCATGCATGGTGCCTTCTGCCAGTTGGGGCACAGAGGCATAGCCGTGTGGAAGTGGGATGCCGTGGAATAGAGGTGTGCGCGTGTGCACACATATATAACCGCCAAGGTACATTTGTAAAAACCATACATCCCCACTCAGAGCAGAATTCTGGAAGGGTGTTGACTGGCTTTCCCTCCTGAAGGAGGTGTTGGTCCTGGTGCTCTTTGCAGTGTGTACTTCAGGATTATTTTAGTTTGGGGTAAACGTATATTACGTTTGCAGTCATACTAAAGGGTAGAGGGATACAACCTTATTTTCCTCTTAATGCTTGTTGAAATACTTTCTTTTGAAGCTGGAGATGAAATTGTGGACCTCACCTGTGAATCTTTAGAGCCCGTGGTTGTTGACCTGACTCACAATGACTCTGTTGTGGTAAGTGTTGGAGTGTGAGAGTCGGCTCTTTCTTGGGTGTGGGTCCCTGGCCAGTGCCAGCATCTGACAGCCTTGGTCACAGACTACGGGTCAAGGTTATAGCTTATGCTAAAGAAGTTCATGCATCTTGTGGAATTGAGCTTTTAGAAAGAAACTGTAACAACGATAATAATAAAGAAGTACATGCATTCAGTGACGAGAGCCCAAAATGAAAAATGTTTCAGGAAAAATTTGTTATGGCCTTGTTGCCTATGGAGTAGGTCTGTGTAACCTGACCTTGCCACACCTGGGCACAAAAGTGGTTTGGGGAAAATCTCAAGGCCCCCACATCTGCCTTCAGTCCCTGATTACGCAGTTTACACCAGCTGTGTGACCTTGGGCATGTGACTTAGCCTCATTAGCCTCATTCACTTTCCATGAAATGGGGACAGGTCACTCATGTCAGTAGGGCATGGTGTAAGAGATCTTACAAGAGATGCCATGTTTGAGTGCCTGACACCTAGAATGGTGCCCAGTCACTGTGAGTTTATGCCCTCCCACCTGAAAGGAAAGAACGTTGGCCCAGCACTGCCAGTGGGAAATCTCTCAAGTTCTAAAATCACCTGCTGTTGAGCATGGCCTCAGGGGATGCAGGCTCCCTGCGTTGCCACCTGATGCCTGCTGTGTCCTGATGCCAGGGAGGCCGGAGTCCAGGAGGCTGCCTGTGTCCCTGTCCCATGGCACCGGTTGCAGACGGCAGGGGACATGTGTGTTGCGTGTCCTGCCTGCCAGGAGGGAGGCCTTTTCTGATCAGAGGACACATGGAGAAGCTATTTCTAGTAGACCTGTTTCATGGTACATGCAGGTCTGGGAGTCTGGTCAGCATCCTAAGTACAGGTTTGCCTCCAGAAGATGCCACTTGAGCGTTTTCTGACAGTGTGCTCGGACTGCAGGTCAAGGGTAGGGGCAGTGGCACACTTGGCAGCATTGGCAGTGGGGCGGTAGGTGCTGCTGAGGAGGACTGTAGGGTGTGGGGGCTGCTAGTAGCTGAGTCTTCGCCTTGGCCCTGGGCTCACTGGTGTTCGGGTTATTCTGTCTGGCTGATGCCAGGGTATCTGAACAGGGACATACCATAGGTGTTGCTTCTTAGCTGTGCTGAGAACTTCAGAATAGGGTTGTACTGAGAAGTTTCAAGACTTCAATCCATAGAAAAGGGCAGGGATGGAAAACCATCTGAGATAAGCAGCAGTGGCTTTAGTTGTAAGTGGTCTCTGCTTAGGTCTCATTAGTGTTTTCTCTGAGGTACATACACACATACGACTTTGCTTATCGTCCCTGTGTACTCCATGGAGTTCTGGAAAGATAACTAATTTGGTATGTTAACGGAAAGCTATAGCACAGTCACTGATTTTTTTCCCTGTTTTCTTTTTCCCAGCTGACACCTTGGTTTCACCAGTTGCTAATTAAAGCTGAAAAGTGGTGTCTGCAAAAGTGTTTTTTCTTGAATACTCCATGTTCACCAGTCTTCTTGGCCTTTTCTCTCTGCCGGACCCTGAGGAGAGAGCTAGGATTCTGACCACAAGAAGACAATTACTGATTTTTTGTTGGCTGACAAACCAACATCATTTCCCCTTTCACACTTGTGTTTTCTTTTGCTTTAGAAACAGGATCTCAGACTGGGCGGGGTGGCTCACGCCTGTAATCCCAGCACTTTGGAAGGCCGAGGTGGGCGGGCCACGAGTTCGGGAGTTTGAGATCAGCCTGGCCAACATGGTGAAACCCCATCTCTACTAAAAATACAAGGATTATGGCGGGCACCTATAATCCCAGCTACTGGGGAGACTGAGGTAGGAAAATGGGTTGAACTCAGGAAGCGGAAGTTGCAGTGAGCCAAGATCATACCACTGCACTCCAGCCCGGGCGACAGAGTGAGATTCTATCTCAAAAACAAAACAAAACAAACAAACAAACAAAATACAAAACTTAGCCAGGCGTGATGATGCGCACCTGTAATCCCAGGTACTCGGGAGGGTGAGGCAGGAGAATTGCTTGAACCCAGGAGGCAAAGGTTGCAGTGAGCTGAGATCACGCCACTGCACTCCAGCCTGGGTGACAGAGCAAGACTCTGTCTCAAAAAAAAAAAGAAACAGGGTCTCACTGTGTTGCCCAGGCTAGAGAGCAATGGCATGATCATACCTTACAAATGCAGCCTCCAACGCCTGAGCTTAAGTGATTCTCCCACATTATCCTCCTGAGTAGCTGAGGCTACAGGTGCATGCCACCATACCCTACTAAATTTGGGTGGGGTGGTGGTGGTGATTTTTTAATATTTTTGTAGAGACAGGGTCTCACTGTGATGCCCAGTCTGGTCTTGAACTCCTGGGCTCAAGCAGTCACCCACCTCAGCCTCCCAAAGCACTAGGATTACAGGTGTGAGCCACCACACTGGCCAGCTTTGTTTTGTTTTGATGACTAAACTGCTCTTGCTACAAGGGCTTCCTCTCTGTACTTCCCTACCTTCCTTCTGTTTCCCTGGGCTAGGGCTCTATGTTGTCAGTCCTACTCCCAATTAACCTGGGGCTGCCTGGTTAACCTTTATAAGATCTGCAGTCATTGCGAGACCCAGGGACCGGGAATATTGGCATTGAGGGAGCTGCCCTGGAAAATGGATGGGTGGCCAGAGGGAGAGCTGATAGGTAAAAGGGAGACACTCCTGGCTTGGGAGGCAGGAGTCTTAGGTTCTGGTCTGAGATCTACTGGTCAGTTTGATCAGTGGATTTATCTCACACTGTCCTTAGTGTTCTCAGCCACAAAATAATTGTTTTGGACTTGATAGCTCTTGCTAATCATTCTCCACTTATTTTTGGGTTTAGTAAGTCCATTTAATAAATGCCAGTTCATGAATTTACACTGAGGCGTATACCTGAGTTTGGAATTCTGCCTCTCTGAGCGAATCTGTTTGGGAGGCCTCTAATGCTATTCACTGAGGACAAGGGGCATCTATAGATGGATCATGTGTTCAGGGTGACCCTAGACTCCACCTGCAGGGAAGTGCAAAATGGATAAATGTATTCTTTCTGGAAGTGGGGTAACCTTCCTTACCAGTTCCACCAGGACCTGTTGAATAGCTTGAGTGCACTGCTTTAGCTCCTGGAGCTCTGTACCTTTAAGACAGGAATCCCTGGATACCAGGATCCAGAGGTAGCCGTCAGAACATCAGGGAACCCTCCAAACTCTGTGCCTGTGGTCCCAGCTACTGGGGAGGCTGAGCAAGGAGGATCTCTTGAACTCAGGAGTTCAAGGCCAGCCTGGGCAACGTAGTGAGACCCTGTTTCCTTCAAAAAAGAAAAAAAGACTGGAAACTCTGCATGCAGGTGTGCACCTTCTTCCAACTTTCAAAGGAATTCAGAGCCCCTGAAATATGAAGGGAAATGAAAAATGTGGTAAGATGCAGTGAGAGACTTTGTTCATCTCGCTTTATTACTTTCCCTCAAAATGAACTTTCATTTTTGGCATTGCATTGCCTAAAAAAGGCGTCACTGCTGCGTCCCGAGGTGTGAGTGTCTTTGAGTTTTACTGGATAAATGCCAGACTGTTTTCTAAAGAGGGAGCAGTTCACATTCGTGCCAGTGTTTGAGGTTCTCCACATCCTCGTGGTCACTTTTAATTTTAGCCATTCTGATGCTTGTCCAGTGGTGTCTCATTGTAGTTTTAATTTGTGCTTTTTGATTACTGATGGGATCAAACACCTTTTCATGTTTATTTTTCTCTTTTGTGAAGTGCCTGTTATAAAACTTTTTTGTTTTATAACTTTTTTTTTTTTTTTTTTTTTTTTTTTGAGACGGAGTCTCACTCTGTCACCCAGGCTGGAGTGCAGTGACAAGATCTCAGTTCACTTAGTTCACCTCCACCTCCCAGGTTCAAGCGATTCTCCTGCCTCAGCCTATTGAGTAGCTGGGATTACAGGCACATGCCACCATGCCAGGCTAATTTTTTGTATTTTTAGTAGAGATGGGGTTTCACCATGTTGCCCAGGCTGTTCTTGAACTCCTGACCTCAGATGATCCACTCGCCTTGGCCTCCCAAAGTGCTGGGATTATAGGCATGAGCCACTGCACCTGACTGTTGTATACCCCCTTTTTTTTTTGAGATGGAGTCTTGCTCAGTCACCCAGGCTGGAGTGCTATGTGCTGTGGCGCAATCTCGGCTCACTGCAAGCTCTGGTTCCCGGGTTCACACCATTCTCCTCCCTCAGTCTCCCAAGAAGCTGGGACTACAGGCGCCCACCACCACGCCCGGCTAATTTTTTGTACTTTTTAGTAGAGACGAGGTTTCACCATGTTAGCCAGGATGGTCTTGATCTCCTGAGCTCGTGATCCACCCGCCTTGGCCTCCCAAAGTGCTGGGATTACAGGCGTCAGCCACCGTGCCTGGCTGTGTACCTTTTTTTAATACAACTTTCATATATAAACTTTTTTCATCATAAATAGGACTTTTCGCTGTAGCACCTGTCTCATCCCAGTAGCTTTTCCAGAACTGCTGTCTTCACCATAAAAGCTCCCTACGTTTGCAAACCTGAGTGTTTTCAGCATTTTCACTTTTCTAACAGAGACATCACGGAGGGATAGATAGATTTGCAGGCCTTTCTGTGTCTTCTCCAATGCTGTCTGGAATAATTTTCTCCACCACTTCTTTCAAGTTACTTATCTGCATCTCTTGGATCATAATTTCCATCATCTTAGAACTGTTGGTGCTGAGGTTTTCTCTAACCATTGGTAGTCTAGACATCAACATGAGCTTCAATCATGGTCTGCCCTTTTTTTTTTTTTTTTTTTTTTTTTTGAACCGGTATCTTGCTGTCACTCAGGCTAGAATGCAGTGGCATGACCTCAGCTCACTGCAACCTCCGCGTCCTGGGTCCAAGCGATTATCCTGCTCCTCACCCTCCCGAGTAGCTGGGACTATAGGCATGTACCACCACGCCCAGCTAATTTTTGTATTTTTTGTAAAGACAGGATGTCGTCATGTTGTCCAGGCTGGTCTCGAACTCCTGACCTCAAGTGATCTGCCTAGGTGGTCTGCCTTTTTTGTTTGTTTGTTTTTTGTTTTTTGAGACGGAGTCTCGCTCTGTTGCCCAGGCTGGAGTGCAGTGGCACGATCTCGGCTCACTGCAAGCTCCTCCTCCCAGGTTCCCACCATTCTCCTGCCTCAGCCTCCCGAGTAGCTGGGACTACAGGCGCCCGCAACCGCGCCCGGCTAGTTTTTTGTATTTTTAGCAGAGATGGGGTTTCACCGTGGTCTCGATCTCCTGACCTTGTGATCCACCCTACTCGGCCTCCCAAAGTGCTGCGATTACAGGCGTGAGCCACCACGCCTGGCCTGCCATTTTTAAATCACAGAACACATTTTGTCATGGGTAAGACCCATGCATGGAAGCTAGGCAGTTTTTGCCCTGAACATCTTGAACAGTCAGCTTGAGTTTTCTGCAAATCAGCAAGCCTTCAAACATAACCCTTGAGGCCATCAGATACAATTTTGGTTCCTTGAGTCCTATCAGCTTTTTAAATAGTTGAAGAAATTGAACTAGAACAAAGCAAACCATTGGTTGTCTTCTTTTTCCCCCCCGAGACAGAGTCTCCCTCTGTCACCCAGGCTGGAGTGCAGTGGCACAGTCTTGGCTCACTGCAACCTCCATCTCCAGGGTGCCAGCGATTCCCATGTCTCAGCCTCCTGAGTAGCTGGGATTACAGGTGCATGCCACCTTGGCCAGCTAATTTTTGTATTTTTAGTAGAGATAGGGTTTCACCATGTTGACCAGGCTGATCTTGAACTCCTGGCCTCAAGTGATACACCTGAGTCAGCCTCCCAAAGTGCTAGGATTACAGACGTGAGCCACCATGCCCAGCCTCCTTGGTTGCTTTTAAACAGCAAATCTTTTTTTTTTTTTTTTTTTTTG
>NW_020258179.1:0-6688 GCF_003255815.1 Theropithecus gelada
AGGCGCCCGCCACCACGCCCGGCTAGTTTTTTGTATTTTTAGTAGAGACGGGGTTTCACCATGTTAGCCAGGATGGTCTCGATCTCCTGACCTCGTGATCCGCCCGCCTCGGCCTCCCAAAGTGCTGGGATTACAGGCTTGAGCCACCGCGCCCGGCCCATTTTTGTATTTTTAGTAGAGACGGGGTTTCACCATGTTGGCCAGGTTGGTCTCGAACTCCTGACCTTGAATGATATCCCTGCCTTGGCCTCCCAAAGTGCTGGGATTATAGGTGTGAGCCAGTGCACCTGGTCTGAGCTAATTTTTGTATTTCTAGGAGAGACGGGGTTTCACAGTGTTGGCCAGTCTGGTTTCGAACTCCTGAATTCACTTTTTATTTTTGAAACACAGTTTCACTCTGTCACACAGGCTGGAGTGTAGTGGTGCAATCTCGGCTCACTGCAGCCTTAACCTCCTAGGTTCAGATAAGCTTCCCACCTCAGCCACCAGAGTAGCTAAAAATACAGGCGTGTGCCACCACGCCTGGCTAATTTTTGTATTTTTTGTAGAGACAGGGTTTCGCCATGTTGCCCAGGCTGTTCTTGAACTCCAGGGCTCAAGTGATCCTCCCACCTTAGCCTCCCAAGTAGATGGGACGACAGGCAAGCACCACCACACCCAGTTAATTTTTATTTTTTTTTGTAGAGACCAGGTCTTGCTATGTTGCCCAGCTGGTTTCGAACTCCTGGGCTCAAGCTGTCCTCCTGCTTTCGTTTCCCAAAGTCTGGGATTACAGGCATGTGCCACCAGACTTGGCCCCCTCTCTTTCTCAAACCACATCTGATCATCAGGAAATCCTTGGACACCCCCTCCACTGTGTGTCCTGGGTCTAGAGTCTCCTCCCCACCTGCACTGAGACCACTCTGCTTGGATCCCCTTTGACCTGTTCCTCGGAAGGCAGCAGCCACCCCTCTAGGTTCTTCCAGCTTCTACCCAGATTCCCTACAGCCACAAGCGTGCGCTGGTTATAACAAGCTCACATCCATCCTGGGCTCCTGTCTGAGTCAGCCTGGGCGGCTATAACAAAATACCACAGACTGGGGAGACTTAATGGAAATTTTATTTTCTCACAGTTCTGCAAACTGGAAGTCCAAGCTCAAGGTGCCAGCAGGGCTGCAGACCTGCCACCAATCCTTTGCTGAAAGGCATCTGGGCTGTCTCCCAGGCCCTGCTACCACAAACGCCCCTGCTGTGAATAGCCTTGTACACCCATTACCACAGCACTTGCAAGCATCTGTAGGACGCCCTCTCAAGGGTAGAATTCTGGGTCAAAAGGCAGATGCATTTGTCACCATGAGGCCATTGCCAGCTGCCATCCATGCGGGTTTGCCAACAACCCTGCCCCAGCACAGTGTGAAGACAATGCGCCCCACAGGCTCATCGGCGTGGCTTCATCAGAAGGTCGTGATTTAATTAACACAGGAGTTCTTAAGCCTATAAATGGACTAGATTAATGTTGTGTTACAGTTAAGAAAAACATCATGAAATGTATGTTCTAAGTGGAATGGCAATTAAAACCAAGCGGCTGTAGGTGTTCATTATCATGCATAAGCCTCCCTCAGATATTAACTAACCTCAAGAAAGAGAAATTGCCTCTCTCTAGGAGAGGGCAGCTGGGGTGCAGAGCCAGAGAATGAGTGACTCATGCCCCCCACAGAGGGCCCTCCAGGCCCTGAACCCCAGGGCAAGAACACAGGAGGGCTTCAGCAAGACACCCCAGAACAAACCTTATGGCAAACTTCCTTTCTTATTAAAGCAAAAGCTCCGTTGCTATTATTTACAACTCAGGCTATATGGAAATGGTGCTATGAATAGGCATGTAAAAGTGCTTGTTTGAGTACCTGTTTTCAATTGTTTCGGGTTAGAAATAATTTCTGTTTCTTTTTTTTTTTTTTCAGATGGAGTTTCATTCTTTGTTGCCTAGGCTGGAGTGCAATGGCGCAGTCTTGACTCACTGCAACCTCCCACACCTGGGTTCAAGCTATTCTCCTACTTCAGCCTCCCCAGTGGCTGGGATTGCAGGCATGTGCCACTACTCGTTGCTAATTTTTGTATTTTCAGTAGAGAAGGGGTTTTGTCATGTTGGTCAGGCTGGTCTCGAACTCCTGACCTCAAGTGATCTGCCCACCATGGCCTCCCAAAGTGCTGGGATTACAGGCATGAGCCACGGAGCCCAGCCTGGGTTAGAAATAATTTCTAATGTTGTGCATGGTATTAAAAACAGGACTGCAAGGCCGGGCGCGGTGGCTCTTGCCTGTAATCCCAGCACTTTGGGAGGCTGAGGCGGGAGGATCACCTGAGGTCGGGAGTTCGAGACCAGCCTGATCAACATGGAGAAACCCAATCTCTACTAAAAATACAAAATTAGGCCAGGGGGTGGCTCAAGCCTGTAATCCCAGCACTGTGGGAGGCCGAGACGGGCGGATCACAAGGTCAGGAGATCGAGAGCATCCTGGCTAACATGGTGAAACCCCGTCTCTACTAAAAAATACAAAAAAACTAGCCGGGTGAGGTGTCGGGCGCCTGTAGTCCCAGCTACTTGGGAGGCTGAGGCAGGAGAATGGCGCAAACCCGGGAGGCGGAGCTTGCAGTGAGCTGCGATCCGGCCACTGCACTCCAGCCTGGGCAAGAGAGCGAGACTCTGTCTCAAAGAAAAAAAAAAAAAAATTAGCCGGACATGGTGGCACATGCCCGTAATCCCAGCTACTTGGGAGACTGAGGCAGAATTGCCTGAACCAAGGAGGCGAAGGTTGCAGTGAGCTGAGATCGCTCCATTGCACTCCAGCCTGGGAAACAAGAGTGAAACTCCGCAAAAAAAAAAAAAAAAAAAAACAAAAACAAAACCAGGACTGCAGGGCCGCACATGGCAGCTCATGCCTGTAGTCCCAGCACTTTGGGAGGTCGAGGTGGGCAGATCACCTGAGGCCAGGAGTTCCAGACCAGCCTGGCCAACACAGTGAAACCCTGTCTCTACTAAAAATACAAAAATTAGCCGGGAATGGTGGTGCACATCTGTAATCCCAGCGATTCAGGAAGCTGAGGCACAATAATTGCTTGAACCCGGGAGGCGAAGGTTGCAGTGAGATGAGACAGCACCACTGCCCTCCAGCTTGGGCAACAGAGTGAGACTCTGTCTCGAAAGAAAAAAAAGAAACTGTCCCCTTTAAACACTCACTCCCCATTCCTCCCTCCCCTTACCCCTAGCAACCACCATTCCATTTCTTGTCTTTATTAATTTGACTTCTCTAGGGACCTCATTTAAATGAAATCATACAGAATTTAACTTTTGTATCTGGATAAAAAATATATACAGCATTTTGCTGACTGTAAAATGTGTTTTTTTGGGCCGGGCGCGGTGGCTCACACCTGTAATCCCAGCATTTTGGGAGGCCGAGGCACGTGGATCACCTGATGTCAGGAGTTCGAGACCAGCCTGACCAACATGGAGAAACCCCGTCTCTACTAAAAATAAAAAATTAGCTGGGCATGGTGGCATGTGCCTGTAATCCCAGCTACTCAGGAGGCTGAGGCAGAAGAATCGCTTGAACCCAGGAGGCGGAGGTTACGGTGAGCCGAGTTTGCACTACTGCACTCCAGCCTGGGCAACAAGAGCGAAACTCTATCTTAAAAATAAAAAAAGTATTTTTAATAAAGGTCACAGTAAAACTAATTTAAAAGTTAGTGGTAAAGGAAATGGTTCTTAAACCCCTTCTCTGCCAGCCTACTGCACCCTGGCCACACTCACACAGCGGTCAGACTTTTTTCTCCCTGAGTCCAGACGAGAGAGGCCAGGCCTTGACGGGGATGAGGCTGTCTACCCATTACAAGCGAACAATCCTCATTGCAAGTTAATAGGCTGGCATTGTAAGGACGAATACAAATCAAAAATGAGAAAAAAACATAATTTCCCCTGGTGCAAAGAAGGAAAAGTGTGGCCAGACACGGTGGCTCACATCTATAATCCCAGCACTTTGGGAGGCGGGCAGATCACTTGAGGCCAGGAGTCCCAGACCAGCCTGGCCAACATGGCGAAACCCGTCTCTACTAAAAATACAAAATTAGCTGGCGTGGTGGCACGCGCCTGTAATTCCAGCTACTCAGGAGGCTTGAGACACAAGAATGTGAGACACAAGAATGGCTTGAGGCCGGGCGCGGTGGCTCAAGCCTGTAATCCCAGCGCTTTGGGAGGCCGAGGCGGGTGGATCACGAGGTCAGGAGATCGAGACTATCCTGGCTAACATGGTGAAACCCCGTCTCTACTAAAAATACAAAAAACTAGCCAGGCGTGGTGGCGGGCGCCTGTAGTCTCAGCTACTTGGGAGGCTGAGGCGGGAGAATGGCGTGAACCCAGGAGGCGGAGCTTGCAGTGAGCCGAGATCACGCCACTGCACTCCAGCCTGGGAGACACAGCGAGACTCCGTCTCAAAAATAAAAATAAAAAAAAAAAAAAAAAAAAAAAGAATGGCTTGAACCCAGGAGGCAGAGGTTGCAATGAGCCAAAATCATGCCACTGCACTCCAGCCTGGGTGAGAGAGCAAGGCCTTGTCTCAAAGAAAAAACAAACAAAAAAACCCAGTACATAAAGAAATATGCAGCCTGGAACTCCTAGGCAGCAGTCATCCTCCCACCTCAGCCTCTCAAGTAGGTGGAAGTACAGGTGCACACTACTGCACCCTGCTAATTAAAAAAAAAAATTTTTTTTTTTTGAGATGGAGTCTAGCTCTGTCGCCCAGGCTGGAGTGTAGTGGCACCATCTCAGCTCACTGCAAGTTCCTCCCGGGTTCAAGACATTCTCCTGCCTCAGCCTCCTGAGTAGCTGGGACTATAAGCGCCCACACCACACTTGGCTAATTTTTTGTATTTTTAGTAGAGACGGGGTTTCATCGTGTGAGCCAGGATGGTCTCGATCTCCTGACCTTGTGATCCGCCCACCTCAGCCCCCCAAAGTGCTGGGATTACAGGTGCAAGCAGCCACGCTCAGCCTTTAAATTTTTTGTAGAGGCAGGTTCTTGCTATGTTGCCCAGGCTGGTCTCAAACTCCTGGCCTCAAAGGATCCTCGTGCCTTGACCTCCCACAGTACTGGGATTATAGGCGTGTGTGACAGTTCCTGGTCTCTCTCTCTCTCTTTTTTTTTTTTTTTTGAGAAACGGAGTCTTGCTCTGTCGCCCAGGCTGGAGTGCGGTGGCACGATCTCGGCTCACTGCAAGCTCCGCCTCCCAGGTTCACGCCATTCTCCTGCTTCAGCCTCCTGAGTAGCTGGGACCACAGGCGCCCGCTGCCACGCCCGGCTAATTTTTTTGTATTTTTAGTAGAGACGGGGTTTCACCGTGGTCTCGATCTCCTGACCTCGTGATCCACCCGCCTCGGCCTCCCAAAGTGCTGGGATTACAGGCGTGAGCCAGCGCGCCCGGCTCTCTCTTTTAAATCTTTTCCTTTTATTTTCCTTTCAATCATATGACTTGAAGGTTTAATAGTGCGTGCTTTTTATGTCTGACTTCCTTTCTCATTAGGGTCAGCTCTTTGTCACTCAAGACAATTAAGACTGGCAAAAAGGTTTGCTTACAGCACTTGCATGTTTTACCACACTCACATATTTATCGAGGAAATAGAGATGAATTTGGAACAGAGCTGGGCATAGCAAGGAACCATGAAGAGCCTAGGAAACAGTACCACCCCAATCTATTGAGACAGAAGGATGGTGGAACATGCTGGAATACACTTCTAACAAGTGTGTTCTTCCTCCTGGGTTCTCTCTGTTTAGAAAACCGCCAAGCCCAGGAGCCCAGGCAGCTGCCTCTGAAAGGCTGTGTTGGGCCTGCTGCAACAGAGCCAATTTGCCAGGCATGGCTGGCTGCTTCCTCACCCATGCTTCCTCCTTGGGGCCTGCTCCCCATCCCAGCACAGATGCATTACCAGGTGTTCAAATCGTGGTACAGCACTTTGCAGATACGGGGTAGAGACAGAAATGGACCTTAAGACTTCACTAGTTTACAGGTTCCTAAGTCCAGATTTCTTTAAAGAAAGAAAAGGTGAAAGGCCAGGCACGGTGGCTCACACATGTAATCCCAGCTCTTTGGGAGGCCAAGGCAGGCAGATGACCTGAGGTCGGGAGTTTGAGACCAGCCTGACCAACATGATGAAATCCCGTCTCTACTAAAAATACAAAATTAGCCAGGCTTGGTGGCACAGGCCTGTAATCCCAGCTACTTGGGAGGCTAAGGCAGGAGAATTGCTTGAACCCAGGAGGTGGAGGTTGCGGTGAGCGGAGATTGCACCTTAGGACTCCAGCCTGGGCAGCAAGAGGAAAACTGTCTCAAATTAAAAAAAAGTCCGGGCATGGTGGCTCACGCCTGTAATCCCAGCACTTTGGGAGGGCGAGGTGGCCAGATCATGAGGTCAAGAGATGAAGACCATCCTGGCCAACATGATGAAACCCCATCTCTACTAAAAACACAAAAATTAGCTGGGCGTGGTGGGGTGCGCCTGTAGTCCCAGCTACTCAGGAGGTTGAGGAAGGAGAATCACTTGAACCCGGGAAGCAGAGGTTGCAGTGAGCTGAGATCACGCCACTGCACTCCAGCCTGGGCAAACAGAGCAAGACTCAGTCACCATTGCTTTTTTTTTTTTTTTTTTTTTTTTTTTTTTTTT
>NW_020258180.1:0-6687 GCF_003255815.1 Theropithecus gelada
AAATAAAATAAAATAAAATAAATCTGAAATGGAGCCCATTTGTGCCAAGGTAGCAAAAGGGGGAGAAGAGAAAAAGCCAGCTCTTCCTTCTTCTAAGGGAAATTCTGACATGCAGTGTATTATGGATATGCTTCAACAAATATTACAGATATATTCTTCTAATTCACCTTTGCGAGCTTTCCCTGTTTCTTTTTCTTCTGCCCTGTTAAAAGAGGATTTTCCAGAGCCTCCAATCCCCCGGCTTCCTTATCTTTGCCTTTGTTTGGCAAAGTTGAAGCCCTGTTCACATCAGACATACTTTAAATTTATACTAAACACCTGTTTAATATGTTAAAACCAGTGTATATGTATATCTTATTGTTTGTTAAAATATTATGAGTATTTCAATAGTCAATAAATAAACACATTAATATTAACTATTAATATTAATATAGTATTAATAACCCCAGCTAGGAAATTGTTATGTTATAGGGGTGCATAGGTTCCACCAATTTACACTCCAAACAGAAGTTGAGTATTCGAGTTGCTTAACACATTAACTACCTCTTGATATTTTCTGTGTTTTTAAATTTTAACCATTGTATTGTGTATGCAATGATTCTCAATTTGGTATTAATATACATATTTCCTAGTGAGTAATGATGTTAGACATATAGGTTTATTGTCATTTCTTTGTTCTGCTACTTTTGGTTGGGTTATTTGCCTTTTCTTATTAATATGTTGAGATTCTTTATATTTGGGGATATGAGTATTATTATATATTATATATACTTTTAATTAAAAAAAAAATTTAAGGAGCTGGATCTGTTTCCAATTATTTGTGCTTCTTTTGCTCCTAATGCTTAGTTTTCAAATGGTGGCAATAATGTCCAATTTAATGCCTTACAAATTAAATTTTTAAAAAGAAATGAAAGCTGCCATTTCTAACTATGGATCTCAATCTCCTTTTATCCTTGGTCTTCTTGATGTTTTTTCATCAGAAAATTTGATGATTCCTATAGACTGGAAGACTTTGGGAAGGCTTTTCTTGATCGTTCTCAGTGGTTACAATTGCACAACTGGTAAATCAACAAGGCACATGTATAGGCTAGGAAAAATATTATGTGTGATCCCCCTGGACCCACTGAGGAACAACTCACAGGCATGGGCCAATATGCTACTCTTAATGCTCAGGCTGGTTTAGATGATGTTGCCTTTACTCAAATCAAGACTTTGTTTTTAAGGGCCTAAAATAAGGTAGAGATAACAGGAAAATCTTCCCTTTCCTCTGTGAAGATTTTATAGGGCACAAATGAACAAATATTCAGATTTCGTAGCCCATCTTCAGGATGCTGTCTTCAAAATTGTGGGTGCTGGCCTTGCTTCAAAAATTTTGTTATAAACATTGTCTTTTAAAAATGCTTATGCTGACTGTTAAAAATTGTTAAAATCGTTAAAGGCCAATGGGGCCAATTTAGATAAATATATTAAAACTTGTGTTAGTGTTGGAGGGGCTATTTATGATGCTCAATTATTTGCTGGAGCTTTGTCTAAAGCCTTAAAAGGAAATAACAAACAAGGTGTTTGTTTGCAGTGTGGTAAACCTAGACATTTCAAAAAAAAAAGAATGTCATAAAAATTGAACACTTTTATCCCTCAAGGCAGAAAGCTGCCTTCAGAGGTGTACAAATGTTGTGGTAAAGGTCGACATTGAACAAATAAATGTCATTTCAAAACTGATAAAAGTAGAAATTTACTGTCTCCTCTCCTGGGAAATGGGAGCCGGGGTCCACAGGCTTGGGGCCCCAACAATTTATGTCACCAGGTCTGAAAATGTAGTTGGTTTATCAGTCTTTACAAATGAGAAATATAAGAAAGGAAAAGAATGCACAAACGAACTAGGTTTCTTGTAATAAATTACTAAACTAGTCAAAGGACCAAAAAATACAAGATCAGCATGACTCTGAAGGATGTGAGATTATGGTTCAGCACTTGTTACATTAAAGAGCTAAAATTAATAGATGTAATATTAACAATAATAACAGTAATAATAGCCATAGTATACTGAGTACTTACTATGTGTCTACTACTGTGAAAAAATCTTCACTTACATTTAGTTCTTCCAACATCCCTTTAAGACTGACAAATTTTATAATTATTACCATTTTGTAGACAGGAAAACAGAGTTAAGACAGTTTTATAAATGTATCCAAGGTCATATAGCTATTATATTTTGAAAATATGACTTTCTGTCCCCAGAGCTTACATGCTTAACCCTTTCCTCTAGACTGCTCTATAAAGTACAAAAATGGTAGTCACCCTCCTTGGAATAATTGGAAGAAAAAAAAATCAATAACTAAGTAAAAGTTGTATCTCAGCACCAGATCCAATCCCAATTTCAAGTATCCATTTAGCCTTGGATAGCATCACAGTGTTTTGAAAACCAAAATCCGTTGAGTATTTTGTGGTCCACCATCTTTTACAAAGCAGATACTCTATTGAATAGTAAGCTACGAACTAAATTTCTGTACCTGTAATCACCTTATTTGTTTACAAATATTTGTTATTGACTAAATCTGCATACAATACCCAGTGAGCAATGGCCTACAGCATTAAGGAATAAATTCAAGTCCTCCTTAAGGATCCCACACCTTACCCCAGTTTCTCAGCTTTTTGTGGCAACTAAGCAGAGCGCCGCTGCTGACTTAGTTATTACTCAGCCTTATACTTTGTCTCCTAATAGAGGAGTATATAAATTAGCTATTAGAGAGTGTGGCCCTTTGCCAAAAGGACATGATGTTACTAATAAAAGTCTTATTATGGTTCAAGTCTCACAATTTATATGCCTAGAGGCAGGGGAACGTATTCTCAATAGAGAGGATTTGGTAGCACAGAAAAAACTGTTTTTTGGGAAACTTTAGTTTCTAATCAAAAGCCCTTATGTTCAGTGTATATTAATGAAATAGTTTTTAAAGAATTAATTGATATGGGGGTAAATATGTCTATTATTTGTTTAAATTAGAGGCCTATACAATAGGAAAAAAGACAAGTTGCAGTTATATTCACTGGCTTGGGTGCTGCTTCTGTGGTTTATCAAGATGTAGAACCTTTAACCTGTGTCGGTCCTAAAGGTCAACAAGGTCAAGTGTTTTTTTTTATTTTTATATTGTTCCTATAAATATTAATTTTTGGAAACAAGATCTTTCACAACAATTTGCTGCTTTTTTAAACATTCCTCATATTTCCTCAGCTGCCAAAAATAAGATGTTCAAAATGGGCTACAATCCTTTAAACTCATAGCCACCACTCCTATTTATGTAAAACAGTGACCATTATTTAAAGAAATACTTAAGACTCTAAAAGAGTAAGTCAAAAAACAAATGGCCAAGAGGAATATAAAGCCACGTATTTCTGCATGGAATTCCCGTCTTTGTCTTGTCTTAAAACTATAAATGTTTACATTAAACCTAGGGAAAGTTTACAGCCTGGTCTTCCTAATCCTGCCCTTATCCCACAAAGTTAAAAATTAATAGTCATAGATCTCAAAAATTGTTTTTTCTCTATTCAGTTACAACATCTTTTTTCTATTCTAGAAGGAGACAGTCACTTGGACAGCTCACGTCATTTAACTCCTTTGGCTTTACAGGAACTCCAGCTTGTGGAAGAGCAACTTCAAAAGGCTCATTTACATTATATCCTTCCCGATGTTCCCCTTTCCCTTTATTTATTTCATACTTTACATTCTCCTACAGGAATGATTCATCAGACCAATCAGCGGCTAAAATGGATCTTTTTGTCCAATAAAACATCTAAACACTTGGCTACTTATATCGATCGTTTAGCTGAACTGATCATCAAAGGACGGTATCACTGTCGACAACTTTGGGGAGGAAATCCTTCCTTAATTATCTCTCAATTCACTCATAGTCAGATCACTTATCTTCTTGCAACTTCTGATTCTTGGCAAGAAGCTTCATCAATCTTGAATTACAGTTTATCCTTATCCCTTGGTGCAACAGGGAGAATTGTTTACTGTTCTGATGATCTTACTTGATTTCCCTACTACTGGTTGTAACATTGTTAGTGATTCTCAATACACGGTTTATGTTACTTCTTATATTTCTCAGGCCACTTTACCTCTTTGTGCTACTTCTTCTCTTCAGAAATTCTTTTCTTTGTTATCCTTTACTTTGAGCCAACGTCGAGCTCCTTTATTCATCACTCATCTTCGTTCTCATTCTCAACTACCTGGACCATTAGTTCATGAAAATACTCAGATTGATTCACTTCTAATTGGCCACTTACAGGCTGCAGAACAAGAACATGCTCTACATCACACTAATAGTTCTGGCCTTCAACGACGGTTTCATTTAACTCGTAAATAAGCTCGTTCTCTCATTTGAGCTTGTCCTTTCTGTGCTCCTTTGAGCATTCCATCCTTCCATCCTGGAGTTAACCTGAGAGGTACTCAAGTTAATCAAATTTGACAAATGGATGTTATACATATTCCTTCTTTTGGATGATTAAAGTATGTTCATCATACCATTGATACTTTTTCTCATTTTCAATGGGCCACTCCGTTGCCATCTGAGAAAGCTGATTCTGTTATTACACATCTCTTAGCTTGTTTTGCCATTATGGGCATTCCTTTTATACTTAAAACTGATAATGCCCCTGCCTATGTCTCTCATAAATTACAAGTTTTCTTACAGCAATACAATATTCAACATATCACCGGGATCCCGGGCAACAGTCAAGGTCAAGCCATCATTAAGTACACAAATTTAACTCTAAAAACTCAACTATTAAAACAAAAAGGGGGAAATGACCCCCCCCAAAAAAACCAGATTTTTTTGAAGGTTAACCTTTCTACCTTAATTTTTTTGATTTTGAAGGTTCTTTTTACCTTAATTATTTTTTTAAATCAATGGAGACAATTGCAAGACTCTGCTGTCGTAACCCATCTTTCCTCAACTCCCTCAGTGATAGTCCCTACTGACAGTTTAAAGGTTTGGTATCCTAATGAAGAAGGTAAGTATGTTCAAGGGCAAGTTCTAAAACAGGGACGGGGCTATGCTCTTGTCCTTACAGGGAGTGGACCTGAGTGGTTTCCTACAAGATGATTGAAACCCTGTTGAAAAGAAAACTGGATTCAGCATGCATTTCTTCCTTTGTTAAATGTGCCTCAGCGGGGGACTTATTTCTCTTAGTGAGGCTTTGTATGAATATTGGACTTATATTCCCTTTCCACCCTTGTACCAGGGAGTCGCCTGGGAGGAGGCGGAAATTAAGGTTTTCACCAATAACATTACTTGGATGCCGTCCCCCTATATGGACAAGGACAACATAGAACGGAAAACAGCAATTATAATCAGCACATAACAATTTGGAGTGGAAGGACTTCCAATATGTATAGGAAATAGTCCTCATTGTCTCCGAAAATCGCATGAAGCTTGGGCTGTTTGTTATAATCATAGTCATGTGGCTGCTAATACTGTTATTATTGTAACTAAAAGTTTTTAATATAATCATACTGTATATAGTAATGAAACTATTCCTAGTTCTTTACTTTTTTGTCCTATTCTAGAGGTTTCTCCTAATATTGAGGTGCTGGAGTGACAACAATGTCGGGGAACTAAACCCCGGATTTTATTAAAATACAATGGGATGCAAATAACTGATTGAAGTGTGCACGGTGATTTTCAAATAAAATTTAGTCACATACCTTTGAAATGGCACTGGGTAAATAAAAGTATTGCTGCTAACAGTAATAAAACCTTGGTATGGCGTGAAGGAGGCCTGAAGTACAGAGTTATTTTTGGAAGTTGTTAGTTGCAGGCGATGCCATTAGCACTTTTGTGGGGAATATGCCCCTTAATCTTTCTAACCCGAATAACTCCTTTCATATTCAATTATATCGGAATACCTCCTGATATATTATTGCTTGTGTCCGTGAGCCCTACCTATTATTAGCAGGAAATTTGACATGGGATAATCTTACGGGGATTGTTAATTGTACAGATACGTGTACATTTTTGTCTTGCCTCAATCATTCCTAGTGGCACAACTTTACTGGGGATACTTATATCCTCAGGGCTCGTAAAAAAATTTGGCTACCTGTTAACCTTACGCGACCATGGGGGGCATCACCTCTTGAGACTTATATTTGGACTTCTCTCCAGCGAACCCTCCGTGCCCTTGGACTTATAATTGCCTTGGTGATGAGCCTTGTCGCCATCGTCTCCACTGCAGCCATAGCAGGACTCGCTCTTCGTCAAAGCATACAAAATGCTGAATTTATGCAGCAATGGCACGAACAATCTCACCGGTTATGGCTTCAACAACGAAACATTGATTCTCAACTTGCTAAAAGATTGGACAACATGGAGCAAGCGTTGACATGGCTTGGAGATCAGCTCACTGTACTCAGTACTCGGGTAACATTACAATGTGATTGGAATTCCACTCAATTTTGTGTAACGCCTGTGCCTTTTAACATCTCTCAAAATTGGACTGTAATCCGAAAATTATTAGTAGGCCATAAAAATATTAGTTTGGACATCCAAGAGCTCACTCAGAACATTTCCGAAGCATTTCAACAACAATTACATGTGTTGTCCGGAACTATAATCCTTCAGGAGCTGGGTCAGCGCCTTACTGCCTTTAACTCATGAACCCAGATGAAGACATGGATTTCTACAATCTCTG
>NW_020258181.1:0-6687 GCF_003255815.1 Theropithecus gelada
CAGCCTCCTGACAGCTCAGAGGACATCACGAGGTGATGAAAGGGTCACTGGCAGGCCAAGCATGGATGGAAGGGAGGTTGAGCGTGCCCGCACCTCCCCAGTAATCTTCCTGGAATCCTAGAAGAACAGCTGCTAGGTACAGCTGACCCTTCCAGCTCAGCCACGCTAGGGGTACTCTGGCTAGAGTCTGTGCATCTCTAGCCACTCAGGCAGCATAGCGCCTTGCCCAGAGGGCTGAGACGATGTTCCGGCACGTGCCAGGTGCTGTGACTGCAAGGAGGCAGTTCAGAGAAGTGACCGGCTTCGGCCTGGCTTTTGCCCCGGCTTTTGCCTCAGATGCCCCCTTTGCCTTGAGTGCTTCCCCCAGGCCTTAGTCGGGCTGGAGCTGCTTGTCGTTCCCTCCAGCTGAAATGTCATCTCCACAAGGGGCCTTGCTGGCCACCCAATCCAGAGTGCCCCAGCACTGGCTTTCATCTTGTCCTAAGTCACTCCTGGGGGCCACCCCCTGGTTTTTCCTGTTTGCTCAGCATCTATGTTTTCCAACCCCTACCCCCGAGCAGAACGTAAGCCCCTGAAGAACAGGGAACACATAGTTTCTGCCCCTGCTGCCCCTCGGCACCTGGCAGTGCCTGGCACACCCCGGGAAGGCAGTGCACGCTTGTGGAAGGGACGGGCACCCAGGTGGGTTGTCGGGGTGCATGGGGAGAATGTGCCCCAGGCTGAGACCTTGGGAGGGGCAGTGAGGAGGTGTCTGGCACTGAGGTCACTTCACAGATGGTCTCTGTGAGGAAGGAAGAACAGAGGGACGCAGCAGTGTGGCTGGGAACAACCAGCAGTTAGAGGCAGAGGGAGCCCAAGATGGGGTGCTTGGGAGGACTTTGGGACGCAGACTGAGGGACAGGCCCAGCGCAGAGTGGAGGCCAGAGGGGGCGCAACACAGGTGGCCGGAGAGAGAGAATGAGAGCCAGTTCAAGGCTTGGCATTTTGCTTCGTTTTGTTTTTTGTTGGCCAGCAGCTGTGCACAGAGTGAGGAAAGCTTGGTGGGACTGCCTTCCTGGTGGAGGTCAGAGTGGCAGCGGGGAAGTGTCATGGAGGAAGGGCTGACGGTCCTTGGGCCCAGGAGTTGGAGGCTACAGTGAGCTATAATCACACCACTGCACTGCAGCCTGGGCAACAGAGCCAGACACCTTTGCTAAAAAAAAAAAAAAAAAAGTGGGGAATGGGGGCGCAGGAGGCAGTGACTCACGCCTGTAATCTCAGCACTTTGAGAGGCTGAGGTGGGAAGATCACTTGAGCCCAGGAGTTCTTCACAAAAAGGAAAATAATTAGCTGGACATGGTGGCACGTGCCTCTAGTTCCAGCTACTTGGGGCAGGGAGGCTGAGGTGGGAAGATGGCTTGAGCTCTGGAGGTCAAGGCTGCAGTGAGCCATGATGGCTCCAGTGCACTCCAGCCTGAGCGACAAAGCAAGACCCTGTTTTGTTTTGTTTTTTAAAAGAAAAAGATACATGGAGTGGCGCTGCCTCCCCTTGAGAGATCCTGGCCCGGCAGGTCTCGCAGGCTCCCCAGGGGCCGGGGTCTTGCAGCCTGTCAGGGCCAAGCCAGGTCCAGGCCAGTTGCTGTGTGCCCACCATGCACCCGTGTGTTCGTTAGACACTAGCTGAGCAACCTGAGTGCCAGGCTCTGTGCCAGGTACTGGCACTGGGGAGACAGCACCAGATGACCTCAGAAGAGAGGGGTGAGCAAGTCGGCCACGGCCGCAGTGACTAACTCTGCCCAGGCACAGTGCGGCGGCTGCTAGAGAAGATGCCCTGAGCCAGGTCTTGGAGGCTGAGTCAGTGCTTGTACTGCAAAAAGGAGAAAGGGGGTGAGATTCATGGCGACCGGAGGGATAGGAAGGACCGGCAGGGACCTGCCCATGGCCTTCCTGGAGCTCCCTCCCCGTCTCCACTGCAAGCCCAGGGCTGCTCACAGCCTCCTCCCAGGTCTTCAGGCTGCCAGGCACTCCCCTTTCCAGTCTGGCCTGTCAGACCTTCCTGAAACACTCCTTCAAAGGGCCACCTTGTCCCCACAGCCGCCCACTCAGCCCACATGCCCCTTTCCCAACGTCTCCTCCACGGGGCTTACTAGTGCCGTGTGTTCTCCTTGGGCCTCCTCACAGGCCCTGCCTGCTCTCTGCACACAGCTCTGGCTGTGTCTGGGCCGCCTCTTCCTTTCCACCTGTCACCCCCAACCCGCAATAGTGGCAGCTCCTGTGTGCACAGCTGTGTCCTGGCTGCTGTCCTCAGCACTCGCCCCTCCTAGCAGCCCAAGGCCCTCAGACTTACTGTCATCCACATTTTACAGATAGCGAAACTTTCCAGGGTCACCCAACAGGGAAGTGGCACAGCTGGGACTATTTTATTTTTGAGGCAGTGTCTCACTTTCCCAGGCTGGAGTGCAGTGGTGTGATCACGACTCACTGCAGCCTCAACCTCCCTGGCTCAGTGGTCCTCCCACCTCAGCCTCCCGAGTAGCTGGGACTATGGGTGTGCACCACCACACCTAGTGAATTTTTGTATTTTTTATAGAGGCATGGTTTCGCCATGTTGTCCAGGGTGGTCACAAACTCCTGGACTCAAGCGATCCTCCTGCCTCCAAAGTGCTGAGATTACAGGCATGAGCCACCGTACCCGGCCTAGAGCTGGGATTAAAGTCCTGCCCTTGACCACTGCAGGGCACCACCTTAGCCTGTCCAGCTCTCTCCTTGCCTCTGGACATCCTGGACCACACCCGGTACTTCATGGTGAAGTGCCCTGCTGGGTCCTTGGGCTTTAGTCCCAGTTCACAGACAGGAGGACAAGGACCGTCCCTCCTTTCCCTCATCAGTGCACAAGTGCTGGAGAAATTCTGTCCATCGATTCACTGTGAAAGGGGGCACAGGGGTTGAGAATTGACTGGTGTAGGAGCAGAGGACCCAGGGCTGGATCTGGGCACAGCAGTTTGCAGGGCACTGCTGGGCAGGAGTCACCGATGGCCAAGTTGCTGGGCTCTGTCTCCCGCAAGCTGCAACGGGGGTCCCATGGAGCAGGAGCAGAAGCACACGTTGGAGATCTGAACTTGAAGGACTGGACTTACAGCATTGAGGTCACACAGGCAAGTGGAGGTTCAGTTAGCCAGAGCCTCAAGGCCGCAGTGAGGGTTTGACTTTTACGCAGAAGTGGGGAGCCCCTGCAAGGTTTTGGGCAGAGAAGAAACAAAATCTGATTTATAAAATCTTTAAAAATTACTCTGGCTGCTGTGTTGAGAAGGGACTACTGGGAGTGGAGAGGAAGAAGGTGATTGCAGTAATCCTGGCAAGAGATGGCAGTGGTTTGGCCTGGGGAAATAGCAGTGTGGGCGATGAGAAGTGGTCGGACTCTAGGTGCATTTCCCAAGTACAGACAGTGGGATGTGCAATGCAAGAGAACAGAGACAAGGACTCCAGGTCTGTGCAACAGGCGGGATGGAGACGCCCTTTGCCTACCCTAGGCAAGACGCAGGTGGAGCAGGTTTGGGGAGGAAATCAGGAGTTCGCTTCTTATCCTGGGGCACTTCTTGCAACACAGTAAACCTCTTGTCAAAGTATGTCTTCCAGTTTGGGGTTTGGAAAACGTGGGCTTCAAGTGACTCAAATCAAGGGGGATAAATGTTTGCATCTACTCAGAAAACGTTAGCTGTGGCCGGGCGCGGTGGCTCAAGCCTGTAATCCCAGCATTTTGGGAGGCCGAGACGGGCGGATCACGAGGTCAGGAGATCGAGACCATCCTGGCTGACACGGTGAAACCCCGTCTCTACTAAAAAAATACAAAAAACTAGCCGGGCGAGGTGGCAGGTGCCTGTAGTCCCAGCTACTCGGGAGGCTGAGGCAGGAGAATGGCGTGAACCTGGGAGGCGGAGCTTGCAGTGAGCTGAGATCCGGCCACTGCACTCCAGCCTGGGCGACAGAGCGAGACTCCGTCTCAAAAAAAAAAAAAAAAAAAAGAAAACGTTAGCTGCAGTCTCGACTGTTCATCTATTCATTCGTTCGTTCCTTTGACAAATACTTACTAGACGTGTACCCTGTGCCAGGCATGGTTCTAGGTTCTGGGGACTTTGCAGTGAAAAAACTGCCCTCAGAGAGCTTACATTCCAGGGAGGGAGGGGGAATAGGTGATAAAAAGCAAGTAAATTGCAAAAGGGCCAGGCACTGTGACTCACTCCTATAATCCTAGTGCTTTGGGAGGCCAAAGTGGGTGGATCACTTGAGGTCAGGAGTTTGAGGCCAGCCTGGCCAACATGGTAAAACCCTGTCTCCACTAAAACTACAAAAATTAGCTGGGCGTGGTGGTGGCCACCTGTAATCCCAGCTACTCGAGAGGCTGAGGCAGGAGAATTGCCTGAGCCCGGGAGGTGGAGGTTGCAGAGAGCAGAGATTGCGCCATTGCACTCCAGCCTGGGCGACAGAGCAAGACTCTGTCTAGGTAGGTAGGTAGGTAGGTAGGTAGATAGATTAGATGGATAGATGATTGATTGATTGATAGATAGATGATTGATAGATAGATGATTGATAGATAGATGATTGATTGATAGATAGATGATGGATGGATGGATGGATGGATGGATAGACAGACAGACAGACAGGCAGACAGATGGGAACTTGGGCAGGTGGGCCTTACTGAGAAGGTGGGTGTGGAGCAACAGCTGGGAGGGAGAGGCGGGGGCTGTGTCTGGTCAGAAGGCCCAGGCAGGGCACCAGCTCCAGGGAGCAGCAGGCAGGTCGTTGGGTCTTTGCAGACACTTGAGATCCTGGCTTCCTGTCCTAGGTGAGGAGGAAGCCAGGATTTGCACCCAGGAGCAACATGCTGTGTGGCCAGTTGCCTCTCTGGAAATCAGCTTCCACCGCATCTTCCCTGCCTCCGAGAAGGCTGGTGGAGGCCTGTCTTCCTGAGGGATCCTTGCTTCTCGATCCCGGCGTCTGCCCTAAGCGGCTGAGCGTTTGCAGAGCCAGCTGCCAGCAGTGAGGTTGAGATAGGGAGGCTTCTGATCTGACCCATCCCCGCGGGTTCCCGCAAGGCCCAAACAAGCCCTTATCCTGGAGAGGAGTTTGTGTGTGGGAGAGAGACTGGCTGGAGCATCCAGAGATGGAAACAAAAGGGAATAAACAGTCGGAAGGCACAACGGCGCAGGCAGATCGCAGGGGCAGCAGCTTGCTGCGCTGAGCACAGCCAAGCTGTTTTCATGAGTGAGAGGAAAAACACGAGAGCAAGCACCGCAAGAGTGCCGTCCCTGCGCCCCTGCCCAGCCCTACCCAGGCCTCCCGTAGCAGGGAGGGTCCCGGCCGGGCGAGGCCTGCCCGAAGGCCACGCTGGGGGTGTGGACTGCAGAGCCTGACCCTGTGCTTGCACAGCTGTGAGCCCTGAGTGGGCAGGGCTGTTTTGGAAACTATCTTGACTTGTGAAGCCTGAGTAAGGCGGCACAGCTATGGTTTGGATGAAGCCCCAGATGGTGCCTCTCTTTGCCCAGAACCTTCCTCTCCCCTCCCAAAGGGATCAGACGCCAGGCTGAGAAGCCCTGGCCACCTTCCAGAAGCTAAGGCCCTGAGCCTGACTCCTAGCCCCCAGCCCCCAGCCCAGCTGCTCTTGTGGGCTGTCTCAGCCCATAACCGGCTGATGTGCTGAGCAGGTGGTGGGTGAGTCACCGGAGGAAGCCAGGTGTGCCAGCCAGGCTAGGCTCAAGGGGGGGCTGGGCTGCGGGGCTCAAGCCCCTAGCCTGTGATCACCCTGCTCCTGTGCCATCTAAAGAGATGGTGGCTCTGTGAACTACCTTGGCTCTGCTCCCGCTTACTGCCCGCCCTGCCCCCAGGGCTGTCGTGGCCTCACAGAGGCCAAGGGCTGGGAGCCTGCCTGCCTCTGCTACAACGAGAATTAGCTTCAGGGCAGCTGGGCAGTCCTTGCTGGGGCTGGGCCCAGGCTACCCAAATCAAGTGCATACACGGGGCCAGAAGGAGTGGCTAACTGTAGACACCTGGACTTTCGCAGGTCACGTTCCCTGCAGAGGGATTCAGAGCTTGTGTGTTCAGAGAGGTTGGGCAGTTTATTCAAGAACTAAATGGGGGCTGGGGCGGCTGATAGATTAGGTGCCATAGTCAACCAAATGCAGCGTGTGGGCCTTGTGGTGAATCTCCCTCCAAACAGAACAATGTTGGAGGACATTTTAGAGACAGACAGAACTGAACACAGGTGTTGGATGATGATAAGGAAGTCTCGGCGATTCTGTTAGGAAAGAAGTGGTATTATTAGATTGGGGGGAAATCCTTATATTTTCTGTAGAAGTTCTGTATGGGTAAAATGATACAATGTATTTGCTTTAAAATCCCCTTGAAGGAAAACAGCGGGAAGGGGAGTGGAAGGCGGGGGCTGAAGACACAGGGTTAGGCCACAGAGAAGAGTTAAACCAAGAAAGGGATGCAAGGGAAGGTGGGCGAGGATGGGTGTGGGTGAGTGTGGGTGGCAGTCTTATCGGGGGGATGAGTGGGTTGGTGGGGGGGTGTGTGTGGCGGTGTCTGTGTATGTGGGTGAGTGGGTGTGTGTGGGTGTGGGTGGGGGTCTGTGGATGGGGATGGATGTGGGTGTGGGGTCTGGGGGGGGTGAGTGGGTGTGTATGTAGGTCTGTGTATGTGGGTGAGTGG
>NW_020258182.1:0-6680 GCF_003255815.1 Theropithecus gelada
GGAAATATCCTCAGATAAAACCTGGAAAGAAGCTTTCTGAGAAACTGCTTTGTGATATGTGACTTCCACTCACTGAGTTACAACTGTAATTCGTGAAGCTGTTTGCTCGCCTTATTTCTGTGGAATATGAGAAATGATATTTCGGATCCCCTGAAAGAATATAGGGCCAAATGAAATATCCTGCGATAGAAATGAGGAAGAAGATTTCTGAGAAACTTCTTTGTGATCTGTGAATTCATCTTACAGAGTTACAGCTTTCCTCCCCAGAAGCCGTTGGCTAAGACTGTTCTTGTGGAATTTCAAAAGTGATATTTGGAAGCCCATTGAGGTCTATGGGGAAAAAGAAAGTATCCTCGGATAAAAACTGGAAAGAAGCTTTCTGAAAAACGGTGTTGTGTTCTGTGAATTCATCTCACAGATTTACAGCTTTTTCCCTAAGAAACCGTTCGCTAAGACTGTTCTTCCGGAATCTGCAAAGTGATATTTGGAAGCCATTAGAGGGCTATGGAGAAAAAGAAAATATCCTCAGATAAAACCTGGAAAGAAGATTTCTGAGAAACTGCTTTGTAATGTCTGACTTCCACTCACTGAGTTACACCTGTACTTCGTGGAGCAGTTTGCTGGCCTTATTTCTGTGGAACCTGAGAACTGATATTTCGGATCCCTTTAAAACTATAGCGCCGAAGGTAATATCCTCCGATCAAAATGAGAAAGAAGCTTTCTGAGAAACTTCTTTGTGAACTGTGAATTCATCTGACAGAATTACAGCTTTCTCCTCAAGAAGCCTTTCGCTAAAACTCTTGTTATGGAATTTGCAAAGTGATATTTGGAAGCCCATGGAAGGCTATGCTAAAAAGGGAAATATCCTCACATAAAAACTGGAAAGAAGCTTTCTGAGAAAGTGCTCTTTGTTCTGTGAATTCACCACACAGAATTACAGCTTTCCACTCCAGAAGCCGTTCGCTAAGACTGTTCTTGTGGAATTTTCAAAAAGATATTTGGAAGCCCATAGAGGATTATGGTGAAAAGGAAAGTATCCTCAGATGAAAACTGGAAAGAAGCTTTCTGAGCAACTGCTTTGTGATGTGTGACTTCCACTCCCTGAGTTACAGCTGTAATTCGTGGAGCTGTTTGCTAGCCTTATTTTTGTGGAACCTGAGAACTGATATTTTGGATCCCTTTGAAACTATAGCGTCAAAGGTAATATCCTCCGATCAAAATGAGAAAGAAGCTTTCTGAGAAACTTCTTTGTGATCTGTGAATTCATCTGACAGAGTTACAGCTTTCTCCTCAAGAAGGCTTTCGCTAAGTCTCTTCTTGTGGAATTTGCAAAGTGATATTTGGAAGCCCATGGACGGCTATGGTGAAAAGGGAAATATGCTCAGAAAAAAACTGGAAAGAAGCTTTCTGAGAAACAGCTCTGTGTTCTGTGAATTCATGTCACAGAGTTACAGCTTTCCCCTCCAGAAGCCGTTGGCTAAGACTGTTCTTGTGGAATATTCAAAGGGATATTTGGAATCCCATGGAAACCAATGGTGAAAAAGAAAATATCCTCAGATGAAAACTGGAAAGAAGCTTTCTGCGAAACTGCTTTGTGATGTGTGACTTCCACTGACTGAGTTACAGCTCTATATCGTGGAGCTGTTTGCTAGCCTTATTTCTTTGGAATCTGAGAACTGATGTTAAGGATCCATTTGAAGACTATAGAGCCTAAGGAAATATCCTCCGATCACATAGAGAAAGAAGCTTTCTGAGAAACTTCTTTGTGATCTGTGAATTCATCTCACAGAGTTGGAGCTTTCCCCACAGGAAGCCTTTTGCTAAGACTGTTCTTGTGGAATCTACAAAGTGATATTTGGAAACCCATGGAAGGCTATGGTGAAAAGGGAAATATCCTCAGATAAGAACTGGATAGAAGCTTTCTGCGAAACTGCTCTATATTCTGTAAATTCATCTCACATACTGACAGCTTTCCACTCCAGAAGCCCTTCGCTAAGAGTGTTCTTGTGGAATTTGCAAAGGGATATTTGGAAGCCCATAGAGGACTACGGTGAAAAAGAAAATATCCTCAGATGAAAACTGGAAAGAAGATTTCTGGGAAACTGCTTTGTGATGTGTGACTTCCAGTCACTGAATTACAGCTGTATTTCGTGGAGCTGTTTGCTCACCTTATTTCTGTGGAATCTGAGAACTTATATTTCGCATCCCTTTGAAGACTATAGGGCCAAAGGAAATATCCTCTGATCAAAATGAGAAAGAAGCTTTCTGAGAAACTAGTTTGTGATCTGTGAATTCATGTCACAGAGTTACAGCTTTCCTCTCCAGAAGCCGTTGGCTAAGACTGTTCTTGTGGAATATACAAAGTGATATTTGGAAACCCATGGAAGGCTATGGTGAAAAGGGAAATATACTCAGATAAAAACTGGAAAGAAGCTTTCTGCGAAACTGCTCTATGTTCTCTGAATTCGTCTCACATACTTACAGCTTTCCACTCCAGAAGCCCTTCGCTAAGAGTGTTCTTGTGGAATTTGCAAAGGGATATTTGGAAGCACATAGAGGCCTACGGTGAAAAAGAAAATATCCTCAGATGAAAACTGGAAAGAAGCTTTCTGGGAAACTGCTTTGTGATGTGTGACTTCCAGTCACTGAATTACAGCTGTATTTCTTGGAGCTGTTTGTTCGCATTATTTCTGTGGAATCTGAGAACTTATATTTGGCATCCCTTTGAAGACTATAGGGCCAAAAGAAATATCCTCTGATGAAAATGAGAAAGAAGCTTTCTGAGAAACTTCTTTGTGATCTGTGAATTCATCTCACAGAATTACAGCTTTCCCCTCAAGAAGCCTTTCGCTACGACTGTTCTTGTGTAATGTGCAAAGTGATATTTGGAAGCCCATGGAGGGCTATGGTGAAAAGGGAAATATCCTCACATAAAAACTGGAAAGAAGATTTCTCAGAAACTGCTCTGTGTTCCGTGAATTCATCTCACAGAGTTACAGCTTTTCCCTCAAGAAACCGTTCGCTAAGAGTGTTCTTGTGGAATCTGCAAAGTGGTATTTGGAAGCCATTAGAGGGCTATGGTGAAAAAGGAAATATCCTTAGATAAAAACTGGAAAGAAGATTACTGAGAAACTGCTTTGTGATGTGTGACTTCCACTCACTGAGTTACAGCTGTATTTCATGGAGCTGTTTGCTAGCCTTATTTCTGTGGAATCTGAGAACAGATATTTCGGATCCCTTGGAAGATTATAGGGCCAAAGGAAATATCCTCCGATAGAAATGAGGAAAAAGATTTTTGAGAAACTTCTTTGTCATCTCTGAATTCATCTCACAGAGTTACAGCTTTCCCCATAAGAAGCCGTTCACTAAGACCATTCTTGTGATATTTGCAAAGTGATATTTGGAAGACAGGAGAGGACTATGGTGAAAAAGAAAATAACCTCAGATAAAAACTGGAAAGAAGATTACAGAGAAACTGCTTTGTGATGTGTGACTTCCACTCACTGAGTTACAGCTGTAATTCGTGAAGCTGTTTGCTCGCCTTATTTCTGCGGAATATGAGAAATGATATTTCGGATCCCCTGAAAGAATATAGGGCCAAATGAAATATCCTGCGATAGAAATGAGGAAGAAGATTTCTGGGAAACTTCTTTGTGATCTGTGAATTCATCTCACAGAGTTACAGCTTTCCCCTCAATTAGCCTTTCGCTGAGACTGTTCTTGTGGAATTTCAAAAGTGATATTTGGTAGCCATGAGAGGGCTATGGAGAAAAGGAAACTATCCTCGGATAAAAACTGGAAAGAAGCTTTCTGAAAAACGGTGTTGTGTTCTGTGAATTCATCTCACAGATTTACAGCTTTTTCCTTAAGAAACCTTTCGCTAAGACTGTTCTTCCGGAATCTGCAAAGTGATATTTGGAAACCTTTAGAGGGCTATGGAGAAAAAGAAAATATCCTCAGATAAAACCTGGAAAGAAGCTTTCTGAGAAACTGCTTTGTGATGTGTGACTTCCACTCACTGAGTTACAGCTGTATTTCGTGGAGCAGTTTACTAGCCTTATTTCTGTGGAACCTGAGAACTGATATTTCGGATCCCTTTAAAACTATAGCGCCGAAGGTAATATCCTCCGATCAAAATGAGAAAGAAGCTTTCTGAGAAACTTCTTTGTGAACTGTGAATTCATCTGACAGAATTACAGCTTTCTCCTCAAGAAGCCTTTCGCTAAAACTCTTGTTGTGGAATTTGCAAAGTGATATTTGGAAGCCCATGGACGGCTATGCTGAAAAGGGAAATATCCTCAGATAAAAACTGGAAAGAAGCTTTCTGAGAAACTGCTCTTTGTTCTATGAATTCATCACACAGAATTACAACTTTCCACTCCAGAAGCCGTTGGCTAAGACTGTTCTTGTGGAATTTTCAAAGGGATATTTGGAAGAACATAGAGGATTATGGCGCAAAAGAAAATATCCTCCGATGAAAACTGGAAAGAATTTTTCTGAGCAACTGCTTTGTGATGTGTGACTTCCACTCACTGAGTTACAGCTGTATTTCGTGGAGCTGTTTGCTAGTCTTATTTCTGTGGAATCTGAGAACTGATATTTCGGATCCCTTTGAACACTATAGGGCCAAAGGAACTATCCTCTGATCAAAATGAGAAAGAATCTTTCTCAGAGACTTCTTTCTAATCTGTGAATTCATCTCACAGAGTTACAGCTTTCCACTCAAGAAGCCTTTTGCTGAGACTCTTTTTGTGGAATTTGCAAAGTGATATTTGGAAGCCCAAGGTAGGCTATGGTGAAACGGGAAATATGCTCAGATAAAAAATGGAAAGAAGCTTTCTGAGAAACTACTCTGTCTTCTGTGAATTCATTTCACAGAGTTATTGTTTTCCACTCCAGAAGACGTTCACTAGTAGTGTTCTTGTGGAATTTGCAAAAGGATTTTTGGAAGCCCAAAGAGGCCTATGGTGAAAAAGAAAATACCCTCAGATGAAAACTGGAAACAAGCTTTCTGAGAAACTGCTTTGTGATGTGTGACTTTCACTCACGGAGTTACAGCTGTATTTCGTGGAGCTCTTTGCTAGCCTTATTTCTGTGGAACCTGAGAATTGATATTTCGTTTCCCTTTGAAACTACAGGGCCAATGGTAATATCCTCTGATCAAAATGAGAAAGAAGCTTTCTGAGAAACTTCTTTGTGATCTGTGAATTCATCTGACAGAGTTACAGCTTTCTCCTCAAAAAACCTTTCGCTAAGAGTCTTCTTGTGGAATTTGCAAAGTGATATTTGGAAGCCCATGGACGGCTATGTTGAAAAGGGAAATATCCTCAGATAAAGAATGGAAAGAAGCCTTCTGAGAAACTGCTCTTTGTCCTGTGAATTCATCACACAGAATTACAGCTTTCCACTCCAGAAGCCGTTCGCTAAGACTGTTCTTGTGGATTTGCAAAGGGATATTTGGAAGCCCATAGAGGACTATGGTGAAAAAGAAAATATCCTCATTGAAAACTGGAAAGAAGCTTTCTGAGAAACTGCTTTGTGATGTGTGACTTCCACTCACTGAGTTACAGCTGTATTTCGTGGAGCTGTTTGCTAGCCTTATTTTTGTGGAACCTGAGAACTGATATTTTGAATCCCTTTGAAACTATAGCGTCAAAGGTAATATCCTACGATCAAAATGAGAAAGAAGCTTTCTGAGAAACTGCTTTGTGATCTGTGAATTCATCTGACAGAATTACAGCTTTCTCCTCAAGAAGGCTTTCGCTAAGACTCTTCTTGTGGAATTTGCAAAGTGATATTTGGAAGCCCATGGACGGCTATGGTGAAAAGGGAAATATGCTCAGATAAAAACTGGAAAGAAGCTTTCTGAGAAACAGCTCTGTGTACTGTGAATTCGTCACACAGAATTACAGCTTTCCACTCCAGAAGCCGTTCGCTAACACTGTTCTTGTGGAATTTGCAAATTGATATATGGAAGCCCATAGAGGCCTATGGTGAAAAAGAAATTATCCTCAGATGAAAACTGGAAAGAAGCTTTAGGAGCAACTGCTTTGTGATGTGTGACTTCCACTCACTGAGGTACAGCTGTATTTTGTGCAGCTGTTTGCTAAACTTATTTCTGTGGAATCTGAGAGCTGATATTTCGGATCCCTTTGAAGACTATAGGGCCAAAGGAAATATCCTGCAATCAAAATGAGAAAGAAGCTTTCTGAGAAACATCTTTGTGATCTGTGAATTCATCTCATAGAGTTACAGCTTTTCCCTCAGGAAGCCTTTCTTTAATACTCTTCGTGTGGAATTCCCAAAGTGATACTTGGAAGCCCATGAAGGGCTATGGCGAAAAATGAAATATCCTCTGATAAAAACTAGAAAAAATCTTTCTGAGAAACTTTTCTGTGTTCTCTGAATTTATCTCACAGAGTTACAGCTTTCCACTCCAGAAGACGTTCGCTACGACTGTTCTTGTGGAATATGAAAAGTGATATTCGGAAGCCCATGGAGGGCTATGGTGTAAAGGGAAATATCCTCACATAGAAACAGGAAAGAAGATTTCTCAGAAACTACTCTGTGTTCTGTGAATTCATCTCACAGAGTTACAGCTTTCCCCTCAAGTAGCCGTTCTCTAAGACTGTACTTGTGGAATTTGCAAAGGGATATGTGGAAGCCCATAGAGGCCTATG
>NW_020258183.1:0-6676 GCF_003255815.1 Theropithecus gelada
TTCACAATAGCAAAGACATTAACCCAGGTTGGAGAAACAAACAATGATGCAGGCAATTGTACAATGATACAGACATATATTTAGTATATGAGACATCGATGATGTTTCCCTGAAGAAAAGACTTTAAAGAGGAAAGGCCTCATGTGTGGAGCACTCACCTCCCTGGGCATTCCCGGACAGGCTGCAGGCTCACCATGTGGCAGGGCAGGCCGGTACCTGCTGACAGCTCCTGCGGCCTGATGTGGAGCAAGCGTAGGACCATATACCCCCGAGGACATATACCCCTGAGGATGGCACAGTCAGTGCATTCTGGAGAGAAGCAACTCAGCCACACTCCCGGCCAGAGCCCGAGAGGGACACCCATGCACAGGGAGGCAGAGCCCAGCTCCTCCACAACCAGCAGCACCTGTGCAGGGGCTGCCATCTGGCAGGCACAGAGCGGGGGCTGGGAGGAGGGGCAGGGACACCAGGAAGGATTCGCACCAAGAGAAAACTACAGAAGCCTCACATATCAACCTCAGCCTTTCCTGACGTGGGCCTCAGCTGACCTGGGCTTCACCTGAGCTTGGCCTCACCTATCTTGGACCTCACCTATCAGGAGCTTCACCTGACCTGGACCTCAACTCACCTGGACTTCTCCTGACCTGGGTTTAACCTGGCCTGAAACTCACCTGTCCTGAATTTCACCCGTCATGGGCCTCACCTGTCCGGGGCCTCATTGGACTGGAACTCACCTGGCCTGGGCTTCACCTGGCCTCGGGCCTCACTTGTACCGGCTCCAGGTCTTGCTGGAACCTAAGTAGCACTGAGGCTGCAGAAGCTCATCCAGGGTTGGGGAATGACTCTGGAACTCTCCCACATCTCACCTTTCTGGGTGGAGGCACCTGGTGGCCCAGGGAATATAAAAAGCCCCAGAATGATGCCTGCGTGATTTGGGGGCAATTTATGGACTCGAAAGGACATGACTATGGGGTAGGTAGGGACAGATGCCAGCCTGAGGTGGACCCTCAGGACACAGATGGACACGGACACTGTCCACGTAAGCGAGGGGCAGACCAGAGGGTCCCTGCAGCAGACCTGAGAACGCTGGGCCCACAGCCTCCCCTCGGGGCCCTGCTGCCTCCTCAGGTCAGCCCTGGACATCTCAGGTCTCCCCAGGCCTAGCGGTAGGATTGGAGTGAGGTCTGTGTCACTGTGGTATTACGAGGATGATTACGGGATACTATTACACCCACAGCGTCACAGAGCCCATCAAAAACCCATCCCTGGGAGCCTCCCGCTACAGCCCTCCCGGGGGACCGCCACGTGCCATGTTAGGATATTGATCAAGGACACAGCACCAGGGGTGTGGTGGCCACCACAGCAGTGCAGCCCGTGACCCAGACACACAGGGCGGCAGGCACGATGGACAGGCCCACGGGTCACCACCCTGAGATCCTGCCTGCCATAGAGACCATGAAACAGATGGCCAAGGTCACCCCACAGGTCAGCCAGACCTGACTCCAATGGGTCAGCATCGCTGCTGCCCTCCAACACCAGTCCAGATGGGGACAGGGCGAGCCCCACAGCACCATCTGCTGCCATCCGGCCATCGGTCCCAGAAGCCCCTCCCTCAACGCTGGGCCACATGAGTGGACCCTGAGAGCCCCCCATGTCTGAGTAGGGGCACCAGGAGAGCAGGGCTGATCCTGTGCACTGTCCCTGCCCCTGTGGTCCCTGGCCTGCCTGGCCCTGATGCCTGAGCCTCTCCCGGGTCATTTCCAAGACAGAAGACATTCCCGGGGACAGATGGAGCTGGGCGTCCCTCATCCTGCCCGGCCGTCCTGAGTCCTGCTCGTTTCCTGACCTCACCGGAGAAGCCAACAGAGGACTCACCTCCCACAGTCAGAGACAAAGAACCTTCCAGAAATCCCTGTCTCTCTCCCCAGTGGCCACCCTCTTCCAGGACAGTCCTTGGTGGCATCACAGCGGGAACCCACATCTGGATCGGGACGGCCCCAGAACACAAGATGGCCCATGGGGACAGCCTCACAGCCCAGCCCTTCCCAGACCCCTGAAAGGAATCCCACCCCCTGTACCTGCCCCAGGGCTCAAACTCCAGGAGGCCTGACTCCTGCACACCCTCTGGCCGGACGTCACCTCAGCCTTCCTGGAGGGGACAGTGAGTCAGATCCACCTGCCCTGAATGGCAGGCGGAGAAGATTCAGAAAGGCCTGAGATCCCCAGGATGCAGCACCACTGTCAATGGGGGCTGCAGACGCCTGGACCAGGGCCTGTGTGGGAAAGGCCTCTGGCCACACTCAGGGGCTTTTTCTGAAGGGCCCTCCTACTGTGTGACTACGGTAACTACCACAGTGATGAACCCAGCGGCAGAAACTGGCCAGAAACGCAAGGTTTATGCACACTTCTCGGCTCAGAGCTCCCCAGGACCAGAAGAGCCAGGCCTGAGTGTTTGTGCCCAGACCCTCTAGGGACACCCGGGCCATCTCAGCCCATGGGCCGGTGCCCCGCACACCATGTGCCCCCAAACAGGGGCTTCAGAGCGCTCTGAGGTGACCTCACTGATGACCACAGGTGCCCTGGTCCTTTCCCTGCCAGCTGCACCAGACCCTGTCCCCACAGCTGGCCCGGTTCCAACAGTCAATTCCTGGGGCCCAGAATCATTGTAGACACCAGCCTCATTCCAGCACCTCCTGCCAATTGCCTGGATTCCCATCCTGTCTGGAATCAACAGTGCAGAGTCCCCCAGGCTCCCAACAGGCAGGACTCCCACACACCCTCCTCTGAGAGGACACTGTGTTCTGTAGGGCCAGGCCCCAGACAGTCCCCCTCACCTGCCACTATAGAAATGTCTGCCTTTGACATCCCCATCTTTCAAAGACCATTTATGGAGCCCCCAGCCCCTGATACAGTCATAGAGAGAGTCCCTGAGGGACCTAAGAAGGGACCCATGCCCAGTTCTGCCTGGACCCTCAAACAGGCTGACAGGAGTGGACGCTGGAGCTGGTCCCGCACTGGGTGGCATAGGAGCTCACCAGTGAGGAAGACAGGAGAGCACATGGCGGGTGAGCACCCAGCCTCCTGCTGACCAGAGGCCTCTCCCGGAGCCCAGGAGGCTGCAGAGGCCTCTCCAGGGGGACACTGTGCATCTGGTACTTAAGCAGCCCCCCGCCTCCCCAGTCCTGGGGGCCCCTGGCACAGCTGTCTGGACCCTCCCTGTTCCCTGGGAAGCTCCTCCTCACAGCCGTGCCTCCAGTTCCAGGTGTGGTTATTGTCAGGGGGTGTCAGGCTGTGGTGGATACAGCTACGGTTACCACAGTGGTGCCGCCCATAGCAGCAACCAGGCCAAGTAGATGGGCCCCTGCCGCGCAGCCCCAGGCCTCCAGCTCACCCGCCTCTCCCGGGGCTCTCAAGGCTGCTGTTGTCTGCCCTTTGCCCTCTGTGGGGAGGTTCCCTCAGTGGGAGGTCTGTTCTCATCTACCCAGGGCCTCATTCCTGCAAGGAAGGTCAAGGGCTGGGCACCCTCACATGCCGTAGCTAAGATACGGTGGGTAGCCTGGCAGTGGACAGGACATATTGCTGGGGCATCTTTCACTGTCCCTAGTGGGGCACTGGCTCCCAAACAACGCAGTCCTTGCCAAAATCCCCCCTGCCTCCCCTGATAGGGGCTGGCCTGGTCTCCTGCTGTCCTAGGAGGCTGCTGACCTCCAGAATGGCTCCCGTCCCCAGTTCCAGGGACAGAGCAGATCCCAGGCAGGCTGCAGGCTGGGAGGACACCCCCACCTTGCCAGGGCTCACTGCAGGTGATGAGGGCAGGAAATGGCATGAACACAGGGATGACCAGGCCATGCCCCACCTGAGTCCACCCCCTCCTGCTCTGCACCCTGCACCCCCCTGGCCAGTCCACCATGACCAGGGCCCCACATCAGAGCGATTGCCTGGTCCTGCCCTGGGGAGGACCCCTCATCCCCCACCCTGTCTAGAGGACTTGGGGGGACAGGACACAGGCCCTCTCCTTATGGTTCCGCCACCTGGCTCTTACCGGGACCTTTGTGGGGTTGGACAGAAAGGACACCTGCCTGATTGGCCTCCAGGAGCCCAGAGCTCTCCAGGGACCCCAGTCTGAGCACCCCCTTCTCCAGGACACAGCCCTGCCCCTCCTCCCTCTGCTTTCCTCTCATCACCCCATGGGAATCGGGAATCCCCAGGAAGCCATCAGGAAGGGCTGAGGGAGGACGCAGGGCTGCTGCACCACTGGGCGGGAGGCTCCGTCTTCATGAACCCAGGGAAGTGCCAGCCTCCTAGAGGTATGGTCCACCCTGCCGAGGGCTCCCACAGTGGCAGGCTGCGGGGAAAGACCAGCAATGGTGTGTGAGAGGGCTCAGGGCCCCACGGGTGCTCCATCTTGGATGAGCCCACCCCTCTCACCCACGGATCCGCCCACCTCCTTTCTACCCATTCAACGCCCTGGTCACACGTCGTCCACACCATCCTAAGTCCCACCTACACCAGAGCCGGCAGAGCCAGTGCAGACAGAGGCTGGGGTGCAGGGGGGCCGCCAGGGCAGCTTCGGGGAGGGAAGGATGGAGGGAGGGGAGGTCAGTGAAGAGGGCCCCCTCCCCTGGGTCCAGGATCCTCCTCTGGGAACCCCAGATCCAGCCCCCTCCAGGCTCTGGGAGGACAAGCAGGATGGGAGACTCTCTGCAGGACCCTCTCACAGTGGAAGCCCCTACAGTGGCCCAGACCAGACCCAAAAGCCCCTCAGTGAGCTCTCCACTGCAGTGTCAGGCCTAGGCGGCAGCCCCTCCCACACAAGATGAACCCAGCACCCCAAGGAGGTCCTGCCAGCGGGAGCTCAGAGCCATGGAGGAGCAGGATATGGGGCCCCGATACAGGCACAGACCTCAGCTCCATCCAGGACCGCCCGGCCCCTGCCCTGGGAGGAACCCCGTTCTCCGGTCCCTGCAGGCTGGGAGGCAGCTGACCTCTGACTTGGACCCCCATTCCAGACACCAGACAGAGGAGCAGGCCCCCAGAACCAGGGTTGAGGACACCCTGTCAAGGCCAGACAAACCCAAGGGGCGCTGAGCTCAGTAAGGGAAGGCCCCCAAACAGACGAGGAGGTTTCTGAAGGTGTCTGTGTCACAGTGGGGTACAGCGGCTGGTCCCACAGTGACACTCGCTGGGCCAGAAACCCCGTCCCAAGTCAGTGGAATGCAGAGAGAGCAGGAGGGAAACATTTAATATCTGAGGCCACACCTGACACCCAGGTCAGCAGACGTCTCCCCTCCACAGCGCCCTGCCATGTCCTGTGTTTCTGCAAGAACAGGGGCAGCCTGAGGGGGTCCAGGGCCAGGAAATGGGTCCCCTCTACCCAGAGAAGGAGCCAGGTAGGATCCTAGTACCCTCCCCTTTGAGGCTGAACTGCCAGAGGGGCCTGGGCCCGCACCACACAGCGGGATGGAATGTGTGCAGGCCCCGGTCTCTGTGGGTGTTCTGCTAGCTGGGGTTCCCGGTGCTCACCCCACACCTAAAACGAGCCACAGCATCAGAGTCCCTGAAGGAGTCCCCGCCCAGCAGCCCAGCCCCCACCCCGGAGGCCCCAGAGCTCAGGGAGCCTGGTTGGATTCTGAACAGCCCCTAGTCACGGTGGGTATAGCTGGAACGATCACTGTGAGAAAAGCTGCGTCCAAAACTGTCCCGTGGCCACTGCCAGAGGCCCAGCCAGAGAGGGGAGCAGCCGCCCGAACCCACGTCCTGCCGGCTCCCGTGATCCCCGGCACCCGGAGCCCCACGGTGTCCCCACTGGATGGGAGGACAAGGGCCGGGGGCTCCGGCAGGTCAGGGCAGGGGCTTGATCCCATCCTTCTGCCCTGGCCCAGAGCCCCCGGCTGGAGTTGACCCTTCTGACAAGTGTCCTCAGAGAGACGGGGATCAGCGGCGCCTCCCAACATCAACCCCAGGCAGCCCAGGCACAAACCCACATCCAGAGCTGACTCCAGGAAGAGAGACGCCCCAATACCCTGGGGGACCCGACCCTGATGACTCCCGTCCCATCTCTGTCCTCACTTGGGGCCTGCTGCAGGGCGAGCACTTGGGAGCAGACTCGGGCTTAGGGGACACCACTGTGGGCCGACCTCGACCAGGCCACAGGCCCTTCCTTCCTGCCCTGGTGCAGCACAGACTCTGGGGTCTGGGCCGGGAGGAACTTCTGGAAGGTCGCCAAGCACAGAGCCCCTGGGCTGAGGTGGCCCCAGGAGGATCTCAAGGAGGTGGCCCCCTCCCCTTCCTCCCAGCTGGACCCCATGTCCTCCCCAAGAGAGGGGTGTCATCCAAGACAGGTCCTCCACGGAGCCCCCTTCAGGCTCCTCCCCAGACCCCACTGGGCCTCAGTCCCAGCTCTGGGAATGCAGCCACCTCAGGCACCCCAGGCAGCCTAGACTCAGTCACCCTGCAGTGCCCAAGCACACACCTTGGAGCAGAGCAGGGTGCATCTCGGAGGGTCTGGGCTCCCCACCCCCACCCCCACCCCCACCTGCACACCCCACCCACCCCTGCCCAGCGGCTCTGCAGGAAGGTCAGAGCCCCCATGGGGTATGGACTTAGGGTCTCACTCACGTGCTTCCCCTGAAGGGGCCTCATGCCCAGATCCCCACAGCAATGCTGGTCACAAGTG
>NW_020258184.1:0-6674 GCF_003255815.1 Theropithecus gelada
TTTGTGTGTTCTTTCATTCTCCACCACCCCCGGTGCGGCCCCCAACAAGTGGCGCAGCGAGCAGGGTCAGCACGGGTGAGTAGGGGAGAACAAGAAGGGGAACCCCCTAGGAGCGGGTAAGGCTCAGATATTGTTAAGGGGAACCTTCTTAAGCTTTCATTATGGGAATTCCATCTCTCTGGCCTCAGAATATTTATGGCTGTTTCAAGGACTGTTGCTGTCTATGGGAGTAGAAGTGAAAGAAAAAGACTTTGAAGCGATTGTTTGCCCATGTTGAATAACATTGTTACTGGTTTCAGTATCAGACTAAAGTGCAGCTGAATTGGAAAAAATGGTTACAGGTAGTAAAAGCTTTGCTTAGAGCTCTCCAGTTAGGGGATATTATGCCTCTAAAATTGTGGACTTTGTGTAACTCTATCACTCAGACATTAGAGTTACTTGAGACTGATTCGGAGTGTGGTAATGTAGCCACAGGAGGAAAGGTATCTGAGGATTTGGAAAAATAAAATAAAATAAAATACATCTGAAATGGAGCCCATTTGTGCCAGGGTAGCAAAAGGGGGAGAAGAGAAAAAGCCAGCTCTTCCTTCTTCTAAGGGAAATTCTGACATGCCGTGTATTATGGAAATGCTCCAACAAATATTACAGATACATTCTTCTAATTCACCTTTGTGAGCTTTCCCTGTTTCTTTTCCTTCTGCCCTGTTAAAAGAGGATTTTCCAGTGCCTCCAACCCCCGGGCTTCCTTATCTTTACCTTTGTTTGGCAAAGTTTTCTCAGTGCCTTGCCCGCCATTGGGGGAGGGAGAAAAGGAAAAGATTAAAAAAAAAAAAAATTTAAGGAGCTGGATCTGTTTCCAATTATTTGTGCTTCTTTTGCTCCTAATGCTCAGTTTTCAAATGGTGGCAATAATGTCCAATTTAATGCCTTACAAATTAAATTTTTAAAAGAAATGAAAGCTGCCATTTCTAACTATGAACCCCTATCCTTGGTCTTCTTGATATTTTTTCATCAGAAAATTTGATAATTTCTATAGACTGGAAGACTTTGGGGAGGGCTTTTCTTGATCATTCTCAGTGGTTACAATTGCACAGCTGGTAAATGAACAAGGCGCATGTACAGGCTAGAAAAAATGTTATGTGTGATCCCCCAGGAGCCACTGAGGAACAACTCACAGGCACGGGCCAATATGCTACTCTTAGTGCTCAGGCTGGTCTAGAAGATGTTGCCCTTACTCAAATCAAGACTTTGTTTTTAAGGGCCTAAAATAAGGTAGAGATAACAGGAAAATCTTCCCTTTCCTCTGTGAAGATTTTACAGGGCACAAATGAACAATATTCAGAGTTTGTAGCCCGTCTTCAGGATGCTGTCTTGAAAATTGTGGGTGCTGACTTTGCTTCAAAAATTTTGTTACAAACGTTGTCTTTTAAAAATGCTTATGCTGACTGTCAAAAATTGTTAAAATCATTAAAGGCCAATGGGGCCAACTTAGATTAAATATATTAAAACTTGTGTTAGTGTTGGAGGGGCTATTTATAATGCTCAGTTATTTGCTGGAGCTTTGTTTAAAGCCTTAAAAGGAAATAACAAACAAGGTGTTTGCTTTCAGTGTGGTAAACCTAGACACTTCAAAAAAGAATGTCATAAAAATTGAACACTTTTATCCCTCAAGGCAGAAAGCTGCCTTCAGAGGTATACAAATGTTGTGGTAAAGGTCGACATTGGACAAATAAATGTCACTGATAAAAGTGGAAATTTACTGTCTCCTCTCCTGGGAAGTGGGAGCCGGGGCCCACAGGCTTGGGGCCCCAACAATTTATGTCACCAGGTCTGAAAGTGTAGTTGGTTTATCAGTCTTTACAAATGAGAAATATAAGAAAGGAAAAGAATGCACAAACTAACTAGGTTTCTTGTAATAAATCACTAAACTAGTCAAAGGACCAAAAAATACAAGATTAGCGTGACTCTGAAGGATGTGAGATTATGGTTCTGCACTTGTTACATTAAAGAGCTAAAATAAATAGACGTAATATTAACAATAATAACAGTAATAATAGCCATAGTATACTGAGTACTTACTATGTGTCTACTACTGTGAAAAAATCTTCACTTGCATTTAGTTCTTCCAACATCCCTTTAAGACTGACAAATTTTATAATTATTACCATTTTGTAGACAGGAAAACAGAGTTAAGACAGTTTTATAAATGTATCCAAGGTCATATAGCTATTATATTTTGAAAATATGACTTTCTGTCCCCAGAGCTTACATGCTTAACCCTTTCCTCTAGACTGCTCTATAAAGTACAAAAATGGTAGTCACCCTCCTTGGAATAATCGGAGGAAAGAAAAATCAATAACTAAGTAAAAGTTGTATCTCAGCACCAGATCCAATCCCAATTTCAAGTATCTATTTAGCCTTGGATAGCATCACTGTCTTTTGAAAACCAAAATCCGTTGAGTATTTTGTGGTCCACCATTTTTTACAAAGCAGATACTCTATTGAATAGTAAGCTACGAACTGAATTTCTGTACCTGTAATCACCTTATTTATTTACAAATATTTGTTATTGACTAAATCTGCATACAATACCCAGTGAGCAATGGCCTACAACATCAAGGAATAAATTCAAGTCCTTCTTAAGGATCCCACACCTTACCCCAGTTTCTCAGCTTTATGTGGCAACTAAGCAGAGCGCCGCTGCTGACTTAGTTATTACTCAGCCTTATACTTTGTCTCCTAATAGAGGAGTATATAAATTAACTATTAGAGAGTGTGGCCCTTTGCCAAAAGGACATGATGTTACTAATAAAATTCTTATTATGGTTCAAGTCTCACAATTTATATGCCTAGAGGCAGGGGAACGTATTCTCAATAGGGAGGGTTTGGTAGCACAGAAAAAACTGTTTTTTGGGAAACTTTAGTTTCTAATCAAAAGCCCTTATGTTCATTGCACATTAATGAAATAGTTTTTAAAGGGTTAATTGATACGGTGGTGAATATGTCTATTATTTGTTTAAATTAGAGGCCTATACAATAGGAAAAAAGACAAGTTTCAGTTATACTCACTGACTTGGGTGCTGCTTCTGTGGTTTATCAAGACGTAGAACCTTTAACCTGTGTCGGTCCTAAAGGTCAACAAGGTCAAGTGTTTTTTTTATTTTTATATTGTTCCTATCAATATTAATTTTTGGGAACAAGATCTTTCACAACAATTTGCTGCTTTTTTAAACTTCCTCATATTTCCTCAGCTGCCAAAAATATGATGTTCAAAATGGGCTACAATCCTTTAAACTCATAGCCACCACTCCTATTTAGGTGAAACAGTGACCATTATTTAAAGAAATACTTAGGACTCTAAAAGAGTAAGTCAAAAAACAAATGGCCGAGAGGAATATAAAGCCATGTATTTCTGCATGGAATTCCAGTCTTTGTCTTGTCTTAAAACTATAAATGTTTACATTAAACCTAGGGAAAGTTTACAGCCTAGTCTTCCTAATCCTGCCCTTATCCCACAAAGTTAAAAATTAATGGTCATAGATCTCAAAAATTGTTTTTTCTCTATTCAGTTACAACATCTTTTTTCTATTCTAGAAGAAGACAGTCACTTGGACAGCTCACGTCATTTAACTCCTTTGGCTTTACAGGAACTCCAGCTTGTGGAAGAGCAACTTCAAAAGGCTCATTTACATTATATCCTTCCCGATGTTCCCCTTTCCCTTTGTTTATTTCATACTTTACATTCTCCTACAGGAATGATTCATCAGACCAATCGGCCGCTAGAATGGATCTTTTTGTCCAATAAAACATCTAAACGCTTGGCTGCTTATATCAATCGTTTAGCTGAACTGATCATCAAAGGACGGCATCACTGTCGACAACTTTGGGGAGGAGATCCTTCCTTAATTATCTCTCAATTCACTCATAGTCAGATCATTTATCTTCTTGCAACTTCTGATTCTTGGCAAGAAGCTTCATCAATCTTGAGTTACAGTTTATCCTTATCCCTCGGTGCAACAGGGAGAATTGTTTGCTATTCTCATGGTCTTACTTGATTTCCCTACTACTGGTTGTAATATTGTTAGTGATTCTCAATATGCCGTTTATGTTACTTCTTATATTTCTCAGGCCACTTTACCTCTTTGTGCTACTTCTTCTCTTCAAAAACTCTTTTCCTTGTTATTTTCTACTTTGAGCCAACGTCGAGCTCCTTTATTCATCACTCATCTTCGTTCTTATTCTCAACTGCCTGGACCATTAGTTCATAGAAATACTCAGATTGATTCACTTCTAATTGGCCACTTGCAGGCTGCAGAACAAGAACATGCTCTACATCACACTAATAGTTCTGGTCTTCAACGACGGTTTCATTTAACTCGTAAATAAGCTTGTTCTCTTATTCGAGCTTGTCCTTTCTGTGCTCCTTTGAGCATTCCATCCTTCCATCCTGGAGTTAACCCGAGAGGTACTCAAGTTAATCAAATTTGGCAAATGGATGTTATACATATTCCTTCTTTTGGACGATTAAAGTATGTTCATCATACCACTGATACTTTTTCTTATTTTCAATGGGCCACTCCGTTGCCATCTGAGAAAGCTGATTCTGTTATTACACATTTCTTAGCTTGTTTTGCCATTATGGGCATTCCTTTTATACTTAAAACTCATAATGCCCCTGCCTATGTCTCTCATAAGTTACAAGTTTTCTTACAGCAATACAATATTCAACATATCACCGGGATCCCGGGCAACAGTCAAGGTCAAGCCATCATTGAGCGTGCAAATTTAACTTTAAAAACTCAACTATTAAAACAAAAAGGGGGAAATGAGCCCCCCCTAAAAAACCAGATTTTTTTGAAGGTTAACCTTTCTACCTTAATTTTTTTGATTTTGAAGGTTCTTTTTACCTTAATTATTTTTTGAATCAATGGAGACAATTGCAAGACTCCGCTGTCGTAACCCATCTTTCCTCACCTCCCTTGGTGATAGTCCCCGCTGACAATTTAAAGATTTGGTATCCTAATGAAGAAGGTAAGTATGTTCTAGGGCAAGTTCTAAAACAGGAACGGGGCTATGCTCTTGTCCTTACAGGGAGCGGACCTAAGTGGTTTCCTACAAGATGATTGAAACCCTGTTGAAAAGAAAACTGGATTCAGCATGCATTTCTTCCTTTGTTGGATGTGCCTTGGCGGGGGACTTATTTCCCTTAGTGAGGCTTTGTATGAATATTGCACTTATATTCCCTTTCCACGCTTGTATCAGGGAGTCGCCTGGGGAGAGGCGGAAATTAAGGTTTTCACCAATGACACTACTTGAATGCTGTCCCCCTATATAGACAAGGACAATATAGAACGGGAAACAGAAATTATAAACAACACATACCAATTTGGAGTGGAAGAACTTCCAATATGCATGGGAAATAGTTCTCATTGTTTCCAAAAATCGTATGAAGCCTGGGTTGTTCACTATAATCATAGTTATGTGGCTGCTAATACTGTTATTATAATCATACTGTATATAGTAATGAAACTATTCCTAGTTCTTTACCTTTGTGTCCTATTCCAGAGGTTTCTCCTAATATTGAGGTGCTGGAGTGGCAACTATGTCGGGGAAATAAAACCCGGATTTTATTAGAATACAATGGGATACAAATAACTGATTGAAGTGTGCACGATGATTTTCAAATAAAATTTAGTCACATATCTTTGAAATGGCACCGGGTAAATAAAAGTATTGCTGCTAACAATAATGAAACCTTGGTATGGTGTGAAGGAGGCCTAAGTACAGAGTCATCTTTGGAAGTTGTTAGCTGCAGGCGATGCCATTAGCACTTTTGTGGGGAATATGTCTCTTAATCTTTCTAACCCAACTAATTCTTTTCATATTCAGTTATATCGGAATACCTCTCGATATAGTATTGCTTGTGTCCGTGGGCCCTACCTATTATTAGCAGGGAATTTGATATGGGATAATAATACGGGAATTGTTAATTGTACAAATACGTGTACATTTTTGTCTTGCCTCAATCATTCTTGGTGGCACAACTTTGCTGGGGATATTTATATCCTCAGAGCTCATAAGGAAATTTGGCTACCTGTTAATCTTACGTGACCGTGGGGGGCATCACCTCTTGAAACTTATATTTGGACTTCTCTTCAGCGAACCTGCCGTGCCCTTGGACTTATAATTGCCTCGGTGATGAGTCTTGTTGCCATTGCCTCCACTGCGGCTGTAGCAGGGCTCGCTCTTCATCAAAGCATACAAAATGCTGAATTTGTGCAGCAATGGCATGAACAATCTCACCGGTTATGGCTTCAACAATGAAACATTGATTCTCAACTTGCTGAAAGATTGGACAACATGGAGCAAGCATTGACATGGCTTGGAGATCAGCTCACTGTACTCAGTACTCGGGTAACATTACAATGTGATTGGAATTCCACTCAATTTTGTGTAACGCCTGTGCCTTTTAATATCTCTCAAAATTGGACTGTAATCCGAAAATTATTAATTGGCCATAAAAATATTAGTTTGGATATTCAAGAGCTCACTCAGAACATTTCCGAAGCATTTCGACAACAATTACATGTGCTGTCTGGAACTGTGACCTTGCAGGAGCTGGGGCAACGCCTTGCTGCCTTTAACCCATGGACTCAGATAAAAACATGGATTTC
>NW_020258185.1:0-12394 GCF_003255815.1 Theropithecus gelada
GGTGGGTTTCCCCATAAGGCCCCGCCCCCCGGTGGGTCTCCCCATAAAGCCCCGCCCCCAGGTGGGTTTCCCCATAAGGCCCCGCCCCCAGGTGGGTTTCTCCATAAGGCCCCGCCCCCTGATGGGTCTCCCCGTGGAGCTCGTCTCCTGCAGGTCCCACTCTGGAACCTACTGACTCTCCTGCGATTCCTAAACTGGCAGCGGTGCTCTCGCGCCTCTCCCGCCCCGACAGCGGACCCACCTCAGCCCGGCGCCCGGGGCCGCCTCCACTGACTCTCCTCACACAGCTGCGCGCCGCGAGCTCCCCCTGCACCCTGCGCCTCGGGGCGGGCGTCCCAGGACTCCCTGAACCCTTGGGGCCGCCCCTGCTCTGGGCTGCCTGTGCCCCGCGCACCTCACTGGGTCATCTCACCCACCTGAGATGCCCTCGTCAGGCCTTTTTTGGCAAATCTGCCTCCCTGTTCCCAGCCTGCCTTTTTCTACTATTTCCTCCCCCAGCAAATCCATCCACTCCACACCTGCTACCTGACAACGACCTGCCGGTGCTGAGCTCCAGGATGGGCACAGTGGGCGCAGACAGGTCGGCAGGCACCAGGACAGGGTTTCCCGTCCCGAGGCAGGGCGGGGGCGGGGGACACAGAGTGGCTGAGGGTTGGGGGCTCCAAGCAGAGCGAGCTGAGCTTGCCGAGGCCTGGCTGCCTTGGGGGCCAGCAGGTGGGCAGGGCGGGCAGAAGCCTTGGCAGGGGCCATGTGGCCCACCCACGCCCAGGAGGCCAGGGCGGAGCAGGCAGGGGCCATGTGCTAACCGGGGCGGCTCTCCCTGCCCTGCTGTCTTCCCCGCGCCGCGCAGAGTGGACCCGGTCTGGGGTCCCGGGCGGTCTGCACCTCCATTGGGACCCGCCTGCCCAGACATCGTGGCCACACACAGCGCGCGGTGCGCAGACCCTCCCCGCACTCACCAGTGTGTGCCGCTTCATGTGCTCGCGCCGTGTGAACTTCTTCCCGCAGATCTCGCAGGGGTAGGGACGCTCTCCCGTGTGCGAGCGCATGTGACGCTTGAGGATGCACTGGTGCATGGCCGAGAAGCTGCAGTACGGGCACTTGAACTTCTTCCTGATCACCGTGAACTCATTCACTGAAAGAGAGGGACCCCCGAGGCGTCAGCAGGGCCTGGGATGTGCCACCCCGCGGCCCACAGACCACGGCTGCACTGCGCAGCCCAGCAGCCAGGACGGGCTGTCTCCCACCGTGACCCACTGGGGGCTGGTCAGCACTGGGGTCACCACTGGGGGCTTAGCAGGCCAGGCTCCCCCACCATCTGCATAGACTGTCCTGTCCACTGTCTGGCAGGGACGGTGACAGCAAGGCTGAGCCCCAGGGAGCTCAGGAGCCCCAGCTCTCAGGAGATGTTTCCATCAGGGAACATTCCAAGGGGCCATCGCTCCACTGACGACAGACCAAGAGCCCTCAGGCCAAAGGCAGGAGGCAAGCGGTAAGAACGGCCAATGTCAAACACAGTGCCCAGTCCCTGCAGGACCCTCCTTCCAGCCCTCAGACCCCACTGAGCATCCGTGGGTAGCAGGCCCTGGGCGTGGTGTCAGATCAGACGCCTCCCTAGAGGCAGATAAGAAACAAACACTGCAGAGTTACACGGGTCCAGAAGTGTGCAGGGAAAATGGGAGACGTGGGTGCAACTCAAAGCCCTGAGCTCTAATTGCTGGATGCGAGAGAAGCAGCCAGACCCGTTTAATCAAGTTCTGTTCCCCCAAACCTGAGAACCAACATCACTCAGCGGCAGGAACTCCACACCACCATCTCCACGGTGCGTGCTCTGGGGCCAGCCTCAAAAACCTGGGGGGCCCCAGCACCCCCAATGCCGTTATGCTACTCAGGCCCAAATACAGGCACGTCAGACTTGGGCATGGGCCACCGAGAGAGCCCGGAGCAGCCTCGTCCACGGGACCCTCCAGGAGACTCCCCGAGGCCCAGTGTACGCACCTGCCAAGGGCTGCTCACCCTGGGGTTACGATGTACTTACTGCTGTGCTGGACATCTTCCCCTCCACATACTGTGACCACCTTTCAATGCCAGGATTTTTAACTACACAGCTTTTGGATGTTTGAACACCATAATTTATTAAACAGGCACTACTGCTGAACACTTGTTTCTGTGTTTTCACCCTTGTGGACACTTCAGTGAGGCTCCTACAGATGGGTCTCTGCAGCCTTCTGCCACTTCCTGAAGATAAATTCTGACAAGTGGGATAAGCACCTGCCCTCCTGACCAGTAGTCCCCACTTGCCGGGCAGGGAGGGTCTACTGAGGTTCTGGGGGCACCAGGCACACCCCCATGACAAGGACATCTCAAAAGGCAGCTCTAACAGGAAACTCAGCATCTGCCAGGAGTGCCCATTTTGTGAAATGAGCATGTCTGTGTAGCGAAGACAGAAAAACCAAGAGGCCTAGCCTGGCACGGCTCCACCTCTGACCAGCTGGCCACGTTCGGACACGCACGTCCCCGCCACACATCACTTGAGCGGCTCCTGAGCGGGAAAACGCAAGCTCCTCCTGGCCTGTCCTCTGCCAGCCACACTGTGCCCCGGCTTCTCTTTCACACCACACCGTCCCCCAGGCCACCCTTCTCACCCTGACAGCGCCTGGTTCCCACATCATCACACCCAACAGAGCAAACACTCCACACATTCTAGACTGCAAAAGGAGAGCAAGGAAATGAGTTTTTCGATTATTTTATTTAAACCAGCTTGTTTGTTTGTTTTTGTTTTTTTAAAAAAAACAAGATGAGGTTTCGCCATGTTGCCCAGGCTGGTCTTGAACTCCTGGGCTCAAGTGTTCCTCCCACCTTGGCCTCCAAAAGTGATGGGATTATAGGTGTGAGCCACCCTGCCTGGCCCAAAACAACTTTTTTGTATTTTTTTTTTTTTTTGAGATGGAGTCTTGCTCTGTCGCTCGGGCTAGAGTGCAGTGGTGCGATCTCAGCTCACTACAAGCTCCACCTCCCGGGTTCACATCATTCTCCTGCCTCAGCCTCCTGAGTAGCTGGGACTACAGGCGCCCACCACCATGCCCGGCTAATTTTTTGTATTTTTAGTAGAGACGGGGTTTCACAGCGTTAGCCAGGATGGTCTCGATCTCCTGACCTCGTGATCCACCTGCCTCGGCCTCTCAAAGTGCTGGGATTACAGGCGTGAGCCACCGCACCTGCCCAAAACAACTCTTTTGAGAATATATTCTTTCATGGTTTCTATTCTTCCTATACAAACATGAAAATTAAAATTTTGAATTATCACATATTTTAGCCATTTTTATTTAATTCATACCTACATGTTAAATATTTATCTCTGTATAGAAACCCTGTATTTTTTTCCCTAGAAAAACAACTTAGAATGGACATGAGCACGACTCAGTGTTAATGACCCCATCAGAATAAACGCCATGGGCCCAGGGCAGAGCCGCAGCTGTGGACGGTCCCCTTACACCCTGCATTTTCTGACGCTGCCTGTGACGCACTTCAGTTTTTTCTTACTGCTCTATGTTCCTGTCACTGCCATAACAAAGAACCAAAGTGCGAGGCTCAGAACAACCTGGTCCACTCTCTTGCAGCTCTGGAGGCCAAAGGTCGGAGGTCAAAGCATCAGCATGGCCTGGCTCTCTCCAGGGGCTCCAGGGAGGGTCCCTCCAGCCTCTTCTGCTCCTGGTGGCTCCAGCTGTCCCTTGGCTTGTGGCCGCATTGCTCCAGTCTCTGCCACCATCTGTGTGGCCTTCTCTGTGTCTGTGTCTCTTCCTCGTCTGCCTCTTAGAAGGACACGTGTGATTGGACTTAGGACCCATCTGGACAATGCAGGAGGACCTCATTTGGAGATCCTTCATCGCATCTGCAAGACCCTTTTTCCAAAGGGTCACATCCACAGCTCTGAGGATCAGGACGGAGACCTATGTTTGGGGCGGGTGTTTGCTGCTCAACCCACTACATTTGACTGACAGTACCGTGATCGTTGAGTGAATTTCACTGGCTGTCATTACTAAAATAATTTCTTACTGGAAACAACACCTTCCATGATTTATTTGTGATTTATAGTCTATATATCTTAGGAAAAATTAACATCACATAGTTTCATTCTCATAAACACTAGGAAGGCCTTAAAGTCCATTTGGTAACAGTAATTAAATAAAAAAGCATAAAGGGCCGGGTGCGGTGGCTCACGCCTGTAATCCCAGCACTTTGGGAGACCAAGGTGGGCAGATCACAAGGTCAGGAGATCGAGACCATCCTGGCTAATACGGAGAAACCCCGTCTCTACTAAAAATACAAAAAACTAGCCAGGCGTAGTGGTGGGCGCCTGTAGTCCCAGCTACTCGGGAGGCTGAGGCAGGAGAATGGCGTGAACCCGGGAGGCGGAGGTTGCAGTGAGCTGAGATCCGGCCACTGCACTCCAGCCTGGGCAACAGAGCGAGACTCCATCTCAAAAAAAAAAAAAAAAAAAAAAGCATAAAGATCATTACATGGAAACAGGCAATCTCGCAATCTGTCCTAAAAACGGAACCCTTTGCCAGGAATCAGGTGTTCTTGCAAGGAAAAGGCCAACTTCCAAAAGAATAACTGCAAAGCAGTGCTATCAAAGCTGGCGTGAACCCCCTAAAATAGGACATTCAGTGACATCCGGCTGCAACGGTACAGAACTGCATCTGCGAAAACACTGCAGTCATTCATGCTGGACTGGAGCCGCCCTCCCCTATGCTCGAGGAAGAGTGGAGGTCTCTGGCCTCCCTGCACCACGCCAAGTCGGCTGCATGGCCACCTGCCCTTGGCCCTTCCTCTGTCCCCTCACAGCACGCTTCCACTGCAGGAGAATCAGACCTGTCCTAAATAGCCACTGTACCAGGAAACATTCCAGAACCTTTTCATGATAGTGTCAAAGACTGCAAGAAACCAGCCATGAACCAAATGGACTGGCAGTTGGCTTCCAGCAGGCAGACAGGGGACAAGGCATTTTTGGAGGGGTCAAGTTTGCTGCTTCCTGAGTCTTCATCACAATACCATCTGGATATTGAATTGGTATGGATATAACTTTCAAAAGACTGCACTTCAAGTGCATTTCAGAAAAGGATCCAAACATCAACTGTACCATTTGTTTACAAATGTATCAGGCTGTCACTTACTCTGTGTTAGAATGTGACAAAACTGTGGTATGTCCAGATTATTTTCAAAAACGTTTTAAGCCTTATGTAAAGTGCAAATACGTATACAGCTCAATGAACTTTATGTACGTACATCCCACATCACCACTCCAACAGTCATTGTGTGTTCCCAGCACCCTCGAATGAGCCTTTGGCCCTCCCCTAGTTATAACTCCCAGAGACCACGCTCTGCCCTCAATCACCACACGTTTTATTGCTCTAGGGCTTCGTATATGTGGGATCCTATGCTCGTGTTTGGCTTTCTTCACTAGACATGGCCTGCACTGCTGCCTGGAGGAGGATTTGGTCTTGTTTGTTGTGCATAGTACTCCATGGCACCACTAAGCCACATGTCCATCCTGCAGGTTCCAGTTTGGACCTGTTGAACAGTGGTGATCTGATGGCTCTTACATGTGTCTTTTGGTGACTTAAGTTCTCATTTCTGTTGGGCATGCCCTGGGGGAGGCTTCTGATTTTGGTGACTTAAGTTCTCATTTCTGTTGGGCATGCCCTGGGCGGGGCTTCTGATTTTGGTGACTTAAGTTCTCATTTCTGTTGGGCATGCCCTGAGGGGGGCTTCTGGACCACAGGGTGTTCACCTGCTTGGCTTCAGCAGATATCGCCAATTTTCCAAAGATTTATGATTCCTCTCAAATTAATTTTTGTGCTTGGTCAGAATTAGGGGTCAAGATTCACTTTTTTGGGAAAGGGGAATGGAATCTCGCTCTGTCACCCAGGCTGGAGTGCAGTGGTGTGATCTCAGCTTGCTGCAACATCCGCCTCCTGGGTTCAAGCAATTCTCCTGCCTCAGCCTCCTGAGTAGCTGGGATTACAGGCACTCATCACTACACCAGGCTGATTTTTGTATTTTTAGTAGAGACTGGGTTTTGCCATGTTGGCCAGGCTGGTCTCAACCTCCTGACCTCAGGTGATCCACCCGCCTCGGCCTCCCAAAGTGCTAGGATTACAGGTGTGAACCACCACGCCCAGCCACGACTGACTTTTTTCCTCCATGTAAATGTCCAGTCACTCAGCACCACATATTGAAAAGGCCATCCGTCTCTGAGTTGCAGAGGTGGCTTTGTAGTGCCTCACTGGCCGTGACGGCTTGTCTACCCTGCATCAACACCACAGCGTCTCCATGACTGCAGCACCGTAAGCCTTGATACCTGCATATATCAGTCCCCCAGCTTTCTCCTTCCTTCCCAAGATCACCTTAGCCATCTGTATGAACCCTGGCTTTTATTTCCTGGTTTCAGACACCCTGACATCAGGGGGTCTCAATAACCCTGGAGGAACTTCTCCCAGTTCCCAGAGATAGCAATTGGATTCACCTTTGAGTACACCTTTCATATGTAAGCCAACCCATCCAGAGCTCACACTCCCTCCACCTCCTCCATAGGTTCTCACACTACGGCCAGTATCCTCCTCCCCTAATCACCCCTGGGCCATACAACTAGACACAGCTCCTATGCCCCAGAGCCTGCTGAAATTATTCAAATCACACAATCCTAACCTGCTTACACACAAGCTTACCCTGCCTTGCCCATTCCTCCCCACAGAAACCAAACAAGGCTCCAGCCTGCATCTCCCTCTCTCCCTCTGCCTCCTGACTGACCCTGGTGCTTCCCCATGTAGCTCTGTATGGGATGGTGGGCCTCCTCTTTCTAGAAATCGGTATAACAAACTTCTTCCCTTTATGAGTTATTTCTGTGTCTGTGTGTCCTACCATACCTGATTAACACAAATCCCCAGGTGTCCTTAGATCACTATCCTAGATCCTTTGCATCTCCAAATATTAGGAGTTAGTCAATTTACTCACACACACACACACACGTACACACACACACACCCCTCTGCTGGGATTTTAACAGGAATCGTGCTGACCCAACATATCAACTTAGGGAGATTCACATCTTAACAATTGTGAGTCTTCTTTTCCATGAACGTAGTATATCCCTGCATTTATTAGCATTTTCTTTAATTTCTCCCAGCAATATTTTATAGTTTTCTGTGTAGCAGTTTTTGCATATTTTTTGTTTAATTTATTCCTAGGCATTTGATATCCTATAAAATGAAACTGTTATTTATAGAAATACAATTTACTTTTGTATACAAAAGCCCGCTTTGTATACTGGCTCTATATCCAATGTATTTGGTAAATTCTCCTGTTAAAAATCTAACGGTTTCTATATTCTTTTGAATGTTCTACATGCATAATCATGTCATCTACAAATAACGACACTTTTACTTATTCCTTTCCATTCATTTTTTTCTTTTCTTTTTTTTGAGACAGAGTCTTGCTCTGTCACCCAGGCTGGAGTGCAGTGGCGCGATCTCGGCTCACTGCAAGCTCCGCCTCCCGGGTTCACGCCATTCTCCTGCCTCAGCCTCCCAAGTAGCTGGGACTACAGGCGCCCGCCACCGCGCCCAGCTAATTTTTTGTATTTTTAGTAAAGACGGGGTTTCACCGTGGTCTCGATCTCCTGACCTTGTGATCCACCCGCCTCGGCCTCCCAAAGTGCTGGGATTACAGGTGTGAGCCACTGCGCCTGGCCATTTTTTTCTTTTCTTTTTTTCTTTAGTAAAGACAGGGTCTTGCCATGTTTCCCAGGCTGGTCTTGAGCTCCTGGGCTCAAGAGACTCACCCACCTCAGCCTCCCAAAGTGCTGAGATTGCAGGCATGAGCCACAGGGCCTGGCCCCTTTCATTTATCACTGTATTGCACAGCTTGGGACAAGAGGTGGGACTTGGGGAGGAGGGGGGCAAGGGAGGTTCCTGACACACACATTAGGAAGGCAAGAGCTCTCAAGTGCAGCGCTGCACACACAACCCAGGCCGGGATCTCCAGCCAACTCTGAATATAAGTGGTAACGATGAGCATCTGTGTATCGTTCCCATGCTCAGAGGCTAAGTCACCATGATTTCACGATTAATCAGGAGGTTAACTTTTTTTTTTTTTGGTAGATACTTTTTGTCAGATTCAGAACATTTTTTTTTTTTTTTTTGAGACGGAGTCTCACTCTGTCACCCAGGCTGGAGTGCAGTGGCCGGATCTCTGCTCACTGCAAGCTCCGCCTCCCGGGTTTACGCCATTCTCCTGCCTCAGCCTCCTGAGTAGCTGGGACTACAGGCGCCCGCCACCTCGCCCGGCTAGTTTTTTGTATTTTTTAGTAGAGATGGGGTTTCACCGTGTTAGCCAGGATGGTCTCGATCTCCTGACCTGTGATCCGCCCGTCTCGGCCTCGCAAAGTGCTGGGATTACAGGCTTGAGCCACCGCGCCCGGCCAGAACATTTCTTTATACTCCAATTTGCTGATTTTTATCATGAAGGCTACTGAATTTTATCTAAAGTGTTTTCTGCATTTATTGAGGTGATATAGCAGGTTCTCTCCTTTATTCGGCTAATGTGGTGAATTACACACGGTGATTCCACTCACTTAACCTTGAGTTCCCAGAATGAGCCTGCGGACCATGCGGCACGGTTCTTCCTCTGTATCACTGGATTCGATTTGCTGGTATTGACTTTAATAGTTGTGCATCTCTGCTGAGTGATAATTTCCTTTCTTGTAATGCCGTGTCAGGCTCTAGGATCAAGACTATGTCAGCTCAAATAGGCTGGAGACTGTTCTTTTCTTCTAGTATTTGGAAGATATGTGTAACGCTGGCGTCATTTTCTTCCGTTAAAACTGGAAATAATTCACTAGTGAAGGCACTCACCCTGAAGCTTTCTCTGTGGGAAGGTTTTAAAGTTATTAATTCAATTTTCTCAGCAGATCATACAATTATTGAACTCTTCCTGTTTGCTTCAGTTTTGATAAATTCTGTTTTCCAGGAATTTTCCCATTTCCTCCAATTTGTCAAATATATTTGCATACAGTTGTGTATAATCATCTTATCTATCCAGTATCTGTTGATCACTTTTCATCAGAGTTATATCAGTTTTATTAATCTTTTCAACACACTGGCTTTGGGCATTGTTCATTTTCGGTTTTGGGGTTTGCCCAGGCTGGAATGCAGTGGTGCAATCATAGCTCACTGTAACCTTAAACTCCTTGGCCTCAAGTAATCCTCTCACCTTAACCTCCCAAAGTGCTGGGATTACAGGTGTGCACCACCATGCCAGATGCACTGTTCATTTTTGTATGTCTGCTTTCTACTTCAACGATAGCTCTTCTTTTAATTTTCAGACGGAGTCTCCCTCTTGTCGCCCAGGCTGGAGTGCAATGGCACGATCTCAGCTCACTACAACCTCCGCCTCCTGGGTTCAAGCAATTCTCCTGCCTCAGCCTCCTGAGTAGCTGGGATTACAAGCACCCACCACCACACCCGATTAATTTTTGTATTTTTAGTAGAGACAGGGTTTCACCATGTTGGCCAGGCTGGTCTCGAACTCCTGACCTCAAGTGATTCACCCACCTCGGCCTCTCAAAGTGCTGGGATTACAGACATGAGCCACCACACTCAGCCTGGTATCTATTCTTTATTTCCCTTCTCTTACTTCCTTTGGGCTTAATTTGCTATTCTTTTTCTTCTTGACAAATTTAGAACCTTTCTTCTCTCCTAATATGGAACTAGAGCTCTACGTTTCCCTTAAATAATGCTTTAGATGTAGCCTAAAAGTTTTGATACAGCATTTTTTTCATTATCATTCAGTTAAAAATATTTTGGCCAGGCACTGTGGCTCACACCTGTAACCCCAGCACTTTCAGAGGCCGAGGCAGGCGGATCATGAGGTCAGGAGTTCAAGACCAGCCTGGCCAATATGGTGAAACCCTGTCTCTACTAAAAATTAAAAAATTAGCTGGGTGTGGTGGCGGGCAACTGTAGTCCCAGCTACTCAGGAGGCTGTGGCAGAAGAATCACTTGAACCCAGAAGGCGGAGGTTGCAGTGAGCAGAGATCGCGCCACTGCACTCCAGCCTAGATGACAGAGTGAGACTCTGTCTCAAAAAAAAAAAAAAAAGTTTATCATTTCCATAGTGAATTATTGGTTGACTTGTGATACTATTTGATTTGCAAACATTTGGGGGACATTCTAGTGTCTTGTTACTGATTTCTAATTCCAGTTTGCTAAGGTCAGAGAGTACACTCTCTGATTTCAATCCTTCGATATTTGTTGAACTGAATTATGGCCCTGGTTGGTCTATTTTGGTAAATGTTTCCTGTCCTTTTGGAATATCCTGCACTTGTTTGGTGTAATGTTCAAATTGGATTAATTGTGCTGTTGCAGGCCAGTATCTCTATGAACACAGATGCAAGATTCAAACAAAACATTAGCAAACTGAATCCAATAATACAGAAAAAGAATAGCAGCTTGTGACCAGATGTGTTTATTTCCAGGAATTCAAGGTGAATTTAACATTTGAAAACTGTGTTCAAATCTTCTCTATCCTTATTGAGATTTTGTTTGCTGTTCTATCAATTACCAAGAGGGAAGTGTTTTAAAACCCGCAATTGTAATTGTGAACTTATCTCTTTTTTTAGTTCTGCCAACTTTTACTTCATGTATTTTAAAACTGAGCTGTTGCCAGGAGCGATGGCTCCCACCTGTAATCCCACACTTTGGGAGGCCAAGGTGGGTGGATCACAAGGTCAGGAGATTGAGACCATCTTGGCCAACATGGTGAAATTCTGTTTCTATTAAAAATACAAAAAAATTAGCCAGGGTGGTGGCACATGCCTGTATTCCCAGGTACTTCAGGTACTTGGGAGGCTGAGGCAGGAGAATTGCTTGAACCAGGGAGGCAGAGGTTGCAGTGAGCCAAGATCGTGCCATTGCACTCCAGCCTGGGCAACGGAGACTCCTCTCCAAAAAAAAAAAAAAAAAAAAAAAAAATCTGAGCCGTTAGAAGCAATACACATTTAGGATTGTTCTATTTTACTACTGAATTGACTAGTTATCATTATGCCAGTCCCTCTGAGTAATACTTCCCAAAGTTTACTTTGATATTAAGCCTTCTATACTGACTTCCTTTTTGGTGTTTGCTGATTCGTCTTTTTCTTTTCTTTTCTTTCTTTTGTAGAGATAGGGTCTTGCTCCATCACCCAGGCTAGAGTACAGTGGCACAATCATAGCTCACTGTAACCTCAAACTCTTGGGCTCAGTTAGTCTCCTGCCTCAGCCTCCCAAGTAGCTTGGATCACTGGTGTGCACCACCAAATCCAACTAATTATTTAATTTTTTAGAGATGGGGTCTTGCTATGTTGCCCAGGTAGGACTCAAACTCTTGGCCCCACGTGATCCTCCCACCTCAGCCTCCCAAAGTGCTGGGATTACAGGTGTGAGCCACTGTACCCAGCCAAAAAATAGTTTTTAAAAACAGGGCGTGTGTTTTGTTCATTTTTAATAATGTAATTATTGGCCGGGCGCGGTGGCTCAAGCCTGTAATCCCAGCACTTTGGGAGGCCGAGACGGGCGGATCACGAGGTCAGGAGATCGAGACCATCCTGGCTAACACGGTGAAACCCCGTCTCTACTAAAAAATACAAAAAAAACTTAGCCAGGCGAGGTGGCAGGCGCCTGTAGTCCCAGCTACTCGGGAGGCTGAGGCAGGAGAATGGCGTGAACCCGGAAGGCGGAGCTTGCAGTGAGCTGAGATCCGGCCACTGCACTCCAGCCTGAGTGACACAGCGAGACTCCATCTCAAAAAAAAAAAAAAAAAAAAAAAAAAAAAATGTAATTATTGATGTGGCTGGTGTAAGGCTATCGTCTTGTTTTTTATTTGTCCTTTATGCTTTTTGTTCTTATTCCTCCTTTCTTGCCTTCTTTCAAATTAATCAAGTATTGTATCAGGCCATTCTTGCACTGCTATAAAGAAATACCTGAAACTGGATAATTTATGAGAAAAGAGGTTTAACTGGCTCATGGTTCTGCAGGCTATACAGGAAGCATGGTGGCATCAGCTTCTAGGGAGACCGTAGGAAGCTTCCAATCACGGCAGAAGTCAAAGAGGGAGCAAGTGTCTCACACGGCGGCAGCAGGAGCAAGAGGGAGGGTCATGGGGGAGGTGCCACATGCTTTTGATTGACCAGATCTTGTCTCTATCATGAGGACAGCACCAAGGGGAAGGAGCTAAATCATTCACGAAGGGTCCCACCAGGCACCACGCCCAACATTGCGGATCACAGTTCAACATGAGATTTGGGTGGGGACACATTGTGGATCACGGTTCAACATGAGATTTGGGTGGGGACACA
>NW_020258186.1:0-6673 GCF_003255815.1 Theropithecus gelada
TCTTTCTCTTTGTTATCGGAGGATATTCCCTTTAACCCTATAGTCTTTAAAGGGATCCGAAATATCTGTTTTGAGATTCCACAGAAAAAAGGCTGGCAAAGAGATCCAGGAAATACAGATGTAACTCTGTGAGTGGAAGTCTCACGTCACAAAGCAGTTTCTCAGAAAGCTTCTTTCCAGTTTTTCTCTGAGGATATTTCCTTTTTCACCATAGCCCTCTATGGGTTTCCAAATATCACTTTGCGAATTCCCCAAGAACAGTATTAGCGAGCGGCTTCTTCAGAGGAAAGCTGTAACTCTGTGAGATGAATTCACAGAACACTAATCAGTTTCTCAGAAAGCTTCTCGCCAGATTTCATCTGAGGATATTTCCTTTTTCACAATAGCCCTCTATGGCCTTCCAAATATCACTTTGCAAATTCCACAAGAACTCTCTTAGCGAAAGACTTCTTGAGGGGAAAGCTGTAACTCTGTGAGATGTTGTCACAGAACACAAAGAAGTTTCTCAGAAAGCTTCTTTCTCTTTGTTATCAAAGCATATTTCCTTTGGCCCTATAGTATACAAAGGGATCCGACATATCTGTTCTCAGATTAGACAGAAATAAGGCTAGCAAAGAGATCGAGGAAATACAGATGTAAATCTGTGAGTGGAAGTTACACATCACAAAGAAGTTTCTCAGAAAGCTTCTTTCCAGTTTTTCTCTGAGGACATTTCCTTTTTCACCATAGCCCTCTATGGGCATCCAAATATCACTGTGCGAATTCGTCAAGAACAGGCTTAGTGTGCGACTTCTTGAGGGGAAACCTGTAACTCTGTGAGATGATTTCACAGAACACAAAGAAGTTTCTCAGAAAGCTTCTTTCTCTTTGTTATCGGAGGATATTTCCTTTGGCCCTATAGTGTTCAAAGGGATCCGAAATATCTGTTCTCAGATTCCAGAGAAGTAAGGCTAGCAAAGAGATCCATGAAATACAGATGTAACTCTGTGAGTGGAAGTCTCACATCACAAAGCAGTTTCTCAGAAAGCTCCTTTCCACTTTTTCTCTGAGGATATTTTCTTTTTCACCATAGCCCCCTATGGGCTTCCAAATATCCCTTTGCGAATTCCACAAGAAGAGGCTTAGCGAGCGGCTTCTTGAGGGGAAAGCTGTAACTCTGTGAGATGAATTAACAGAACACTAAGCAGTTTCTCAGAAAGCTTCTTTCTAGATTTCGTCTGAGGATATTTCCTTTTTCACCATAGCCCTCTATGGGCTTCCGATAATCACTTCGCAAATTGTGCAAGAACTGTCTTAGCGAAAGGCTCCTTGAGGGGAAAGCTGTAACTCTGTGAGATGATTTCACAAAACAGAAAGAAGTTTCTCAGAAAGCTTCTTTCCAGTTTTTCCCTGAGGATATTTTCTTTTTCACCATAGCGCTGTATTGGCTTCCAAATATCACTTTCGAATTCCACAAGAACTGTCTTAGCGAAAGCCTCTTGAGGGGAAAGCTGTAACTCTGTGAGATGATTTCACAGAATACAAAGAAGTTTCTCAGAAAGCTTCTTTCTCTTGTTTATTGGAGAATATTTACTTTGGCCCTATAGTCTTCAAAGGGATCAGAAATATCTGTTCTCAGATTCCACAGAAATAAGGCTAGCATGAGATCCACGAAATACAGATGTAAGTCTGTGAGTGGAAGTCACACATCAGAAAGCAGTTTCTCAGAAAAGTTCTTTCCAGCTTTTCTCTGAGGATATTTTCTTTTTCACCATATCCTTCTATGGGCTTCCAAATATCCCTTTGTGAATTCCACAAGAACAGGGTTATCGAGCGGCTTCTTGAGGGGAAAGCTGTAACTCTGTGAGATGAATTCACAGAACACTAAGCATTTTCTCTGAAAGCTTCTCTCCAGATTTCATCTGAGGATATTGCCTTTTTCAAAATACCCCTCTATGGGCTTCCAAATATCACTTTGCAAATTCCACAAGAACTGTCTTAGCGAAAGTCTTCTTGAGGGGAAAGCTATAACTCTGTAAGATGATTTCACAGAACACAAAGTCGTTTCTCAGACAGCTTCTTTCTCTTTGTTATCAGAGGATATTTCCTTTGGCCCTATAGTCTTCAAAGGGATCTGAAATATCTGTTCTCACATTACACAGAAATAAGGCTAGCAAAGAGATCCACGAAATACAGATGTAACTCTGTGAGTGGAAGTCACACATCACAAAGCCGTTTCTCAGAAAGCTTCTTTCCAGTTTTTTTCTGAGGATATTTTCTTTTTCACCATAGCCCTCTACGGGGTTCCAAATATCATTTTGCGAATTCCACAAGAACAGGCTTAGCGAGCGGCTTCTTGAGGGGAAAGCTGTAACTCTGTAAGATGAATTAACAGAACACTAAGCAGTTTCTCATAAAGCTTCTTTCCAGGTTTCATCTGAGGATATTTCCTTTTTCACCATAGCCCCCTATGGGCTTCCAAATATCACTTTGCAAATTCCAGAAGAACTGTCTTACCAAAAGGCTTCTTGAGGGGAAAGCTGTAACGCTGTGAGTTGATTTCACAGAACACAAAGAAGTTTCTCAGAAAGATTCTTTTTCTTTGTTATCGGAGGATATCTCCTTTGGCCCTATATTCTTCAAAGGGATCCGAAATATCTGTTCTCAGATTCCACAGAAATAAGGCTAGCAAAGAGATCCACGAAATACAGAGGTAACTCTGTGAGTGGAAGTCACACATCACAAAGCAATTTCTCAGAAAGCTTCTTTCCAGTTTTTCTCTCAGGATATTTTCTTTTTACCATAGCCCTCTATGGGCTTCCAAATGTCCCTTTGCGACTTTCACAAGAACAGGCTTAGCGAGCGGCTTCTTGAGGGGAAAGCTGTAACTCTGTGAGATGAATTAACAGAACACTTAGCAGTTTATCAGAAAGCTTCTTTCCAGATTTCATCTGAGGATATTTCCTTTTTCACCATAGCCCTCTATGGCCTTCCAAATATCACTTTGCAAATTCCACAAGAACTCTCTTAGCGAAAGACTTCTTGAGGGGAAAGCTGTAACTCTGTGAGATTATTTCACAGAACACAAAGAAGTTTGTCATAAAGCTTCTTTCTCTTTGTTATCGGAGGATATTTAATTTGGCCCTTTAGTCTACAAAGGGATCCGAAATATCTGTTCTCAGATTCCACAGAAATAAGGCTAGCAAAGAGATCCACAAAATACAGATGTAACTCTGTGAGTGGAAGTCTCACATCAAAAGCAGTTTCTCAGAAAGCTTCTTTCCAGTTTTTCTCTGACGATATTTCCTTTTTCACCATAGCCCTCTATGGGCATCCAAATATCACCTTGCGAATTCCACAAGAACAGGCTTAGCGAGCGGTTTCTTGAGGGGAAAGCTGTAACTCTGTGAGATGAATTCACAGAACACTAAGCTGTTTCTCAGAAAGCTTCTTTCCAGATTTCATCTGAGGATATTTCCCTTTTCACCATAGCCCTCTAAGGGCTTCCAAATATCACTTTGCAAATTCCTCAAGAACTGTCTTAGCGAAAGGCTTCTTGAGGGGAAGCCTGTAACTCTCTGACATGATTTCACAGAACACAAAGAAGTTTCTCAGAAAGCTTGTTTCTCTTTTTTATCCGAGGATAATTTCTTTGGCCCTATAGTCTTCAAATTGATCCGCAATATCTGTTCTGAGATTCCACAGAAATAAGGCTAGCAAAGAGATCCACGAAATACAGATGTAACTCTGTGAGTGGAAGTCACACATCACAAAGCAGTTTCTCAGAGAGCTTCGCTGAAGTTTTTCTCTGAGGATATTTCCATTTTCCCCATAGCCGTCTATGGGCGTCCAATTATCACTTTGCGAATTCCACAAGAACAGGCTTAGCGAGCGACTTCTTGAGGGGAAAGATGTAACTCTGTGAGATGAATTCACAGAACACTAAGTAGTTTCTCAGAAAGCTTCTTTCCAGATTTCATCTGAGGATATTTAATTTTTCACCATAGCCCTCTATGAGCTTCCAATATCACTTTGCAAATTCCACTTGAACTGTCTTAGCGAAAGGCTTCTTGATTGGAAAGCTGTAACTCTGTGAGATGATTTCTCAGAACCCAAAGAAGTTTCTCAGAAAGCTTCTCTCTCTTTGTTATCAGAGGATATTTCCTTTGGCCCTAGAGTCTTCAAAGGGATCCGAAATATCTCTTCTGAGATTACACAGAAATAAGGCTAGGAAAGAGATCCAGGAAATCCAGATGTAACTCTGTGAGTGGAAGTCACACATCACAAAGAAGTTTCTCAGAAAGCTTCTTTCTCTTTGATATCGGAGGATATTTCCTTTGGCCCTATAGTCTACAAAGAGATCTGAAATATCTGTTCTCAGATTCCACAGAAATAAGGGTAGCAAAGAGATCCAGGAAATAAAGATGAAACTCTGTGAGTGGAAGTCACACATCACAAAGGAGTTTCTCAGAAAGCTTCTTTCCAGTTTTTCTCTGAGGATATTTCCTTTTTCACCATAGCCCTCTATGGGCTTCCAAATATCACTTTGCGAATTCCACATGAACAGGCTTAGCGAGCGGCTTATGAGAGGAAATCTGTAAGTCTGTGAGATGAATTCACAGAACACTAAGCAGTCTCACATAAACCTTCTTTCCAGATTTCATCTGAGGATATTTCCTTTATCAACATAGCCCTCTATGCGCTTCCAAATATCACTTTGCGAATTCCTCAAGAACAGGCTTAGTGAGCGACTTCTTGAGGGGAAAGCTGTAACTCTCTGATATGAATTCACAGATCACTAAGCAGTTTCTCAGAAAGCTTCTTTCCAGAGTTCATCTGAAGATATTTCCTTTTTCACCATAGCACTCTATGGGATTCCAAATATCACTTTGCAAATACCACAAGAACTGTCTTAGCGAAAGGCTTCTTGAGGGGAACGCTGTAACTCTGTGTGATGATTTCACAGAACACAAAGAAGTATCTCAGAAAGTTTCTTTCTCTTTGTTACCGGACGATATTTCCTTTGGCCCTATAGTCTTCAAAGGGATTCGAAATATCTGTTCTCAGATTCCACAGAAATAAGGCTAGCAAAGAGAACCACGAAATACAGATGTAACTCTGAGAGTGGAAGTCACACATCACAAAGCAGTTTCTCAGAAAGCTTCTTTCCACTTTTTCTCTGAGGATATTTCCTTTTTCATCATAGCCCTCCAGGGGCTTCCAAATATCACTTTGCAAATTTCACAAGAACAGGCTTAGCGAGCGGCTTCTTGAGGAGAAAGCTGTAACTCTGTGAGATGAATTCACAGAACACTAAGCACTTTCTCAGAAAGCTTCTTTCCAGATTTCATCTGAGGGTATTTCTTCTTTCACCATAGCCCTCTATGGGCTTCCAAATATCACTTTGCAAATTCCACAAGAACTGTCTTAGCGAAAGGCTTCTTGAGGGGAAAGCTGTAACTCTGTGAGATGATTTCACAGAACACAAAGAGGTTTCTCAGAAAGCTTCTTTCTCTTTCTTATCGGAGGATATTTCCTCTGGACCTATAGTCTACAAAGGGATCCGAAATATCTGTTCTCAGATTCCACAGAAATAAGGCTAGCAAAGAGATCCACGAAACATAGATGTAACTCTGTGAGTGGAAGTCACATATCACAAAGAAGTTTCTCAGAAAGCTTCTTTCCAGTTTTTCTCTGAGGATATTTCCTTTTTCACCATAGAGCTGTATTGGCTTCCAAATATCACTTTCGAATTCCACAAGAACTGTCTTAGCGAAAGGCCTCTTGAGGGGAAAGCTGTAACTCTGTGAGATGATTTCACAGAATACAAAGAAGTTTCTTAGAAAGCTTCTTTCTCTTTGTTATCGGAGAATATTTCCTTTGGCCCTATAGTCTTCAAAGGGATCAGAAATATCTGTTCTCAGATTCCACAGAAATAAGGCTAGCATGAGATCCACGAAATACAGATGTAAGTCTGTGAGTGGAAGTCACACATCAGAAAGCAGTTTCTCAGAAAGCTTCTTTCCAGTTTTTCTCTGAGGATATTTTCTTTTTCACGATAGCCCTCTATGGGCTTCCAAATATCCCTTTGCCAATTCCACAAGAACAGGATTAGCGAGCGGCTTCTTGAGGGGAAAGCTGTAACTCTGTGAGATGAATTCACAGAACACTAAGCATTTTCTCTCAAAGCTTCTCTCCAGATTTCATCTGAGGATATTGCCTTTTTCAAAATAGCCCTCTATGGGCTTCCAAATATCACTTTGCAAATTCCACAAGAACTGTCTTAGCGAAAGGCTTCTTGAGGGGAAAGCTATAACTCTGTAAGATGATTTCACAGAACACAAAGTCGTTTCTCAGAAAGCTTCTTTCTCTTTGTTATCGGAGGATATTTCCTTTGGCCCTATAGTCTTCAAAGGGATCCGAAATATCTGTTCTCAGATTCGACAGTAATACGACTAGCAAAGAGATCCACGAAATACAGATGAAACTCTGTGAGTGGAAGTCACACATCACAAAGCAGTTTCTCAGAAAGCTTCTTTCCACTTTTTCTATAAGGACATTTTCTTTTTCACCTTAGCCCTCTATGGGCTTCCAACCACCCCTTTGCGAATTCCACAAGAAGAGGCTTAGCGAGCGGCTTCTTGATTGGAAAGCTGTAACTCTGTGAGATGAATTAACAGAACACTAAGCAGTT
>NW_020258187.1:0-6672 GCF_003255815.1 Theropithecus gelada
TCCTTTGTAGGGACATGGATGCAGCTGGAAACCATCATTCTTAGCAAACTATCACAAGAACAGAAAACCAAACACCGCATGTTCTCACTCATAGGTGGGAACTGAACAATGAGATCACTTGGACTCAGGAAGGGGAACATCACACACCGGGGCCTATCATGGGGAGGGGGGAGGGGGGAGGGATTGCATTGGGAGTTATACCTGATGTAAATGACGAGTTGATGGGTGCAGCAGACCAACATGGCACAAGTATACATATGTAACAAACCTGCACGTTATGCACATGTACCCTACAACTTAAAGTATAATAATAATAAATAAATTTTAAAAAAAATAAAAAATAAAAAATAAATAAAAAAAAATAAAAAAAAAATAAAAACTGAGAACATTCATTGTGGAACAATTAAAATAGAGTATCGTAATAATACCCAACATTTTCTGAGCACTTACTATGTGCCAGGCATTCCCCCAAGCACTTTGCTTGGATTCTCTCGTCTAATCCTCACAAAAACTTTACAAATTTGTTGTATTATCCCTGATTCTTTATAGATAAATAAACTTGTTCAAAGTCATACAGTGAGGAAGTAACAAGTGAGCACAATTTATATCCTGAGCTTAGTTTGACTTTATTGTGGCCATCTGATCTTGGACAAGTTCCTTTTAACTTCCCTAAGCTTTGGGCCATCAATTACAAAGTGGGAACAATAACAATATTGCAAGATTGACAAAGATTAAATGCAAAATGTATGAAAACAAGTAAACTGTAAAACATTACCCAAATGAGAAGTATTTACAGCAAAATAATAACTGAATATTTTATGTGGCAGGCCTCATTGCAGCCTACTTTACATGCCACATTGAATAGTTGAAATTTTGTCTTTTACGTAGCAGGCGATTAACATTGTTTTTAACCAGGGGTGTCACAATGAGATCTGTGTTTCAATACTGTTTTTAGGTACAATAATACAAGATCATCTCAGGGTGACAAAATTGGAACTTTATCTAGTTCTTGATCCTTAACAAGTTTTATGAGCTCTCCAATAAAAGCCTTGGTCTGATTGTTCCAGAAGGCAATGAGGCCTCAGTCTGGGGTAAGCAGTGCAGCCTAAGAGTAGCAGTGCCCTTAACTCACAGACTCTGCAGGAAAGCAGGGTCCTCATCCCCTAACAGCTATGCAGGAGGGTCTTGAACCTTGTCAAGAGGAAAGCAGAAACCTCAGAACACATGAAAAGGTGGGGGTGTTCTGAAGGCAGTTGGAGGTGACTCTCCTCACTCCTCCCACACTGGGTGGTCATAAGGAGGGTTATTATTATCAACAGGTCCAAGAGGTCTTAAATTTTCCCATTAAATCCAAGGCAATTACGCAACTGATTCCACTAAACCGGGACTGGCACAGCTCCAGGTTCCTATCCCAGTGAACCGGGCTGAACAATGAAAGACAAGAGGTCCAGACAACCTAAGGCATCATCCAGACCTGGCGGTCTCTCTCCAGAGCAGAATCAGAGACTTGGCCCTTGAATCACCCCTCCCCATGTTTCAGCTCAGAAATAGTCTAGGCAGAAAAAGGGACCTGCACATCCTCTCCATATCCCAGTCTCCAAATGGATTCCCCCATCATGTTTTCAAGTCATTTTGCACTTCTCTTGTCCACCACTCTGCTCACCTCTCTCAGCCCAGGAGAGAAGGTGAGGGACTTAACATACCCCTCGCAACAATTCTGGGAGGTTGTTACATCTCCATTTTATAATGGAGTGAACTGAAGTTCAGAGTAGTTAGATAATGTGCCCAGATTCACCCATCTAATAAGTTCTTGAGCTGGGATTGAAACCCAGGTCTGTTAGCTCCAGACCCTTCCCATCAGCTGCCGACCCAGCCCTCCCAATCAATTAGGAAAAGTGGCTAAGATGAAGGATGAAGTCTACCTGTGCAAAATCCGTTTGTTATGCCTTGTTACATGGCTCTATCTAGTCCACACTCCACAGGCATGAAGGTCATTTAGGAACCAGAAGGGCCTGACCCCTCCTGCTCTGCCCCTCCCCACACACAGGCACACTCCTCTATAAAAAGATCTAGAAAGCCATGGTCCTGGAAAGGGGTCAATCAGCACTGGGCTGGCACCTGGAGGCCTGAGTTCCTGAGCCTGCCAGCTATGGTGCCAACCACATCCCCCAGAAAAAGGACAGAGAGTAATTAGAAAGCAACGCCTCACAGACCAAACATGAGTCACATTTCTAAAATAGTCTCAAAATGAAAGATCAGCCTGGGGCCTGCAGTGACAGCACTTGAGCCCAACTCCTCCACACAACCTCCGTTTCTTCTAGGCTCCCGGAGGAGACCCAGAAAGGAAGCTGCAGCAGTGTACCACTGAAGTGTAAAGGTGTTTCCACCCAGCCACAAAGGTTCACTAGCCATCCACCATATACCTGACAGAAGATCAGAGATGGCCCTATTGTGGCCCTACCCCTGAGAAGCTCATGGCTCAGTGACAACACAAGCTGAGAAACAAAGACAGGGCCAGCACAGACCAGATGCTCTAAACCAAGTGGAATGTATCTCAAGAATACAACTTGTCTGGAACAGTTGAAAATCAATCAATGTAATTCACCACACTAGCAGACTAAAGCAGGTGTAGGCAAACTATGGCCCATGGGCCAAATCCAGCTTATTGTCTATTTTTGTAAACCAAGGTTTACTGAAACACATCCATGCCCATTCATTTACATGTTACCTACGGCTCCTTCCATGCTCCAATGGCAGAGGTGAATACCTGTGACAGAGATGGTATAGCCTGCAAAGTTGAAAATATTTACTATCTGTATCTGCTTCTTTACAGAAAAAGTCCACCAGCTCCCGGTCTAAACTATTAGGAGAACCTTTCATCTAACAAAACTGCAGCAACTCCAACTCCCTTTCCTCTCTTTTCTACAGACCATGTTGGGAGGCAGATGAGCATTAGGGTCCTAGACTGTCAGGGTGGGAAGACCAGGCCACTGCTTCCCATGAAAGAAACAGTCCATGGGGTTACCCTTTGCTTCCTTCCCATTGTTCCCACCCCCAAGCAGAAGCTTCAGGGCTCCCTGCTGGTAAGGCTTTTACTAAAGCTCTCCTAATAAAAGTTTAGAGGTAGGAAAACTGGTTCTACACTTCCATGTCTCCTTTCCCCACCCAATTGTCCCAGAAAAGGAGAACCCTAGAAATTATCAGAAAAGAAGAAAGGCCTCAAATCAATGATCTAAGCATCCACTTTAGCAAACTAGAAAAGGAAGAGCAACTGAACCCAAAACAAGCAGAATATATAGTAAAGACAAACCAATGAATTTGGAAACAAAAAACATTGAGAAAACTCAAAGAAACCAACAAACAGCTGGTTTTTTGAAAGAACTAACAAAATTCACAAACCACTGCCCAGATTGACCAACAGCAAAAGAGAAGATACAAACTATAAATATCAGGAATAGAAAACGAGACATTACTACAATTCCTAAAGAAATTAAAAGGATAATAAGTTAATGTTATGAACATTTACAAATATTCTGTCTTTTAGATTAAATAGACAAATTACCCCAAAGATACAACCTACTAAAAATCATTCAAGAAGAAACAAATAACCTGGACAGTCCTATATTTATTAAAGAATTTAATTTGCTATTGAAAATCATGCCATAAAACAACTTCAGGCTCAGGTGTCACTGGCAAGTTCTACCAAAACTTTCAGGAATAAATAACAGCAGTTTTATGCAAACTCTTCCAGAAAATAGAAGAGGAAGGAACACTTCCCAACTCATAAGGCTACAAATATACCCTGACACCCAAACCAGACAAAGACGTTGGATCAATATCCTTCATGAATATAGACACAAAAAACCTCAATGAAATTGAGTGAACCAAATCCAGCAATATATAAAAAGAGTAATAATATACCACAAGTGGAGTTTATTCTGGGAATGTAAGGCTGGTTAAACATTTGAAAATCAATTACTGTAATTCCACATATCAATAGACTAACGCAGAGATCAGCAAACTATGACTGGGAAAACTATGACCAGCAGGCCAAATCCAATCTGCAGTCTGTTTTTATCAGGTTCCTGGAACACAGCCACATCCATTCACTTACCCATCTATTGTCCATGGCCGCTTTCATGCTACAATGGCAGAGCTGAATCACTGAGTAGAGGAGATTTATGAGAGTTGAGCAGAGAGTTGAATAAAATACCTTATGGCCCACAAGGCCTAAAATATTTGTTATCTGGCTACTATGACCCGTTTTTAACTCCCAGAACACTCCTGACACCCAGCTACTTGGAGTTTTTTCCCTCATACCAACCAAGTCTCTCTCTAGACACCAGCTGCGTCTTGCAATCCAATTCAATGCTAACACTATCAACCTTGAGTTAGTGGTAGATTCTACAGCTTAAGGGCTCAGTCCCCAAGACTGCCCTCATTTCAGATGCTGATCACAAGTCCTGGGCCCCTCATATTTCTGACCAACCAACGATAAGTCAGAGACTCCCATGACCCCCTTCTTGGGTGTGATAATTTGTTAGAATGGTTTACAGAACTTGAGAGCCCTCTTTCCTTATATTTACCAGTTTATTTTACAGGATACAACCTAGGATTGACAAAGATTGACAAAGACTAAATGCAAAATGTATGAAAACAAGTAAACTGTAAAACATTATCCAAATGAGAAGTATTTACAGCAAAATAATAACTGAATATTTATTCAGTTATAAATATTCTGGAACAGCCAGAATACATGAGGTAAGGTATTGATAGAGATTCTATTGTGCGTATGAATGTTCAATTGTGCTAGCACCACAGTGAAAAGATTATCCTCTTATTGAATTGTCTTTGTACCTTTGTTGAAAATCAGTTGAGCATGTATGTGTGATCTATTCTGAGTGTTCTGTCCTAGAATATTATAAATATTCTAGGAACAGCCAAATGGAAGAGATACATAGGACAAGGTATGTGAAAAGGGGTGAGGGACTTCCATGCCCTCTCCAGGCATTGCCAGCAGCTTGCCAGCATCTCAGTGTGCTTAGGCAATTCCAAAGCTCTCCAAACCCCTTCAATTAGGAGTTTTTGTGGAGGCTCTGTTACACAGGCATAATCGATTAAATCACTGGCCTTTAGTGATTTACTCAGTGTTCAGCCCTTCTCCCCTTCCTATATGTTGGGGCAGGGTGTGCTGAAAATTCCAACCTTCTAATTACATGGTTGGTTCCTCTGACAATCAGCCCCCATCCAGAAGCTATATAGGGGCTCACCAAGCTATATAGTCACCTCACCAGCATAAACTCAGGTATGGTTGAAAGGGACTTATTATGAATAACCAAAGACATTCCTCTCACCCCTCTCACTCAGGAAATTCCCAGGGTTTTAGAAGCTCTATGCCAGAAACTGAAAATAAAGACCAAATATATATTTCTTATTTTTCTCACACTGCCCTTTGAGAAAGAATTTGCCAACTCATGGACAAAAGAAAAAAATATGATCATCTCAATAGATCCATAAAAAGCACTTGAACAAATCATTATTCATTCACAGTAAAGACAAAGAAAATCTAAGCAAACTAGAAGGAAACTTCCTCAACCTGATAAAAAGTATCTACAAAAAATCTATGACTAATGCATATAAGATGATATGAGACTCAATACCTGCCTCCTAAGATTGGAAATAAGGCAATGATGTCTGTTTTCACCACTCCTGTTTAACATTATACTGGAAATCCTAACCAGCACAATAAAGCAAGAAAAATAAAGGCAAAGAAATTGGAATTGAATAAATAAAACTGTCTTTATTCAGAGATGACATGATTATCTATGATGAAAATCTCAAAGAATCTAGAAAAAAAAGCTACTAGAACTAATAAGTCAGTTTAGAAAAGTCAAAAGATATAAGGTCAACAAACAAAAATCAATTGCTTAAAAATAATTAAAAAGCTTAGGAAAATAGTTAAGAGCAGATGAGGACTGAAAATTGATTCTATATCCCAGCCTTCTAAATTGTTTAAGTTACACATTAGATTTAGCTAGCTACTAATCACATTAGATTTTCAAACTCTGCAAGTACATATTTTGCTGTACTTTATTTTGATTTAAAATTTTAAAAAATCCATTAAAATACTAAATCAATTACAGTTATAAATACTAGCAATGAGCAACTGGAAAACAAAATTTTACTAAAAGTACCATTAAAAATTACACCAAAACATGAAATAGATAGCTATAAACATGATAAAATATGTTCAATATTTATATGCTAAAAACTATAAAATATTGATAAGGAAATCAAAGATGACCTAAATGGAGAAATATAGTCTATTTATGTACTCAAAAACCCAAAATTGTTAAGATGTCAGTTCTCGGCCGGGCGCGGTGGCTCAAGCCTGTAATCCCAGCACTTTGGGAGGCCGAGATGGGCGGATCACGAGGTCAGGAGATCGAGACCACCCTGGCTAACACGGTGAAACCCCGTCTCTACTAAAAAATACAAAAAACTAGCCGGGCGAGGTGGCGGGCGCCTGTAGTCCCAGCTACTCGGGAGGCTGAGACAGGAGAATGGCGGGAACCCGGGAGGCGGAGCTTGCAGTGAGCTGAGATCCGGCCACAGCACTCCAGCCTGGGCAACAGAGCGAGACTCCGTCTCAAAAAAAAAAAAAAAAAAGAT
>NW_020258188.1:0-6669 GCF_003255815.1 Theropithecus gelada
GGGGGGCGGGTACACATCTATCTCTGTGTCCTTTCATTTCCCCCTTCTCATAAGTAACTGGATGTCCAATCTTGGATTTCCAGAGTCTTAAAATATAGCCTCACTTTCTGGGTGCAGGAGAGGCTGGTGATGGCTACGGAGGACCATTAGTTGGATGGTATCAAACCTTTCTCTGACAAATTGTAAAATTTTATTTACCACACAGGGGCCTATAGTGAATAGAAGCAGTAAAGACATTAGGGGGCCTAAAAGGGTGCCAGAAGGGAAAACATTGAAGAGCTCCACCAATAATTCTTACAATTATATTCAGTCTGATCATATTCGAAACAGATCATGGGTATCCCCAGTTGGGCAATTTGGAAATTAGTGAAATTGAGGTAAATTGGAGTATTGCACCCGGAGGGGGGGGCAGTCTGCACTAGCTAATAGTTTACCCACCTGGGGGGTTTCCCCGGGGTGAGTTTTGTTCTCATAGAGCCAGAACCTCCAGACATAGGGATTGGACGGCGCAGCAGTGAGGAGAGTCAGATGCATAAGGCATAAAAGCATAGGTAAGCTAGACATGGTTACGGCTATGGGGATGACGGCGCAGGGTTAGCTTTAAGGGATTGTTCTTAGCTTTGTCTACAGTCCATGTAACCGGTGCTCCAGACGGCCTGAGAAGGTCGGATGTTGGGTCCACTGGTTTGACGTGTGTGTAGTGGATCCACGAAGCGATGCCTTCTACCTTGAGAGCGGTGGGAGTAGTCAGGAGTACTTGCAGTGGTCCTTTCCACCTGGGTTGAAGAGTTTCTTGCCGGTGGCGCTTGACTAGGACCCAGTCTCCCGGCTGGAACGGATGAGGCGTCGGTGGAGGTCCTGCCTCGTACAGTTCTCGTAGTCTGGGCCAAATTTCCTGGTGAATTTTCTGTAAGGCTTGTAAGGAGAACAAGAGCTCAGAGACATTTTCAGTTTCAGGTTTGAGTAAGTCATCTTTTAGACTGGGGACCAGGGGTGGGGGTCTGCCATACATGATTTCATATGGTGTGAGGCCCAGTCTGTAAGGGGTATTTCGGGCCCAGAACAGAGCGTAGGGGAGAAGTACTACCCAATTAGCGCCAGTCTCCATGGTCAATTTAGTTAAGGTCTCCTTTAGAGTCCGATTCATCCTTTCTACCTGTCCTGAGCTTTGGGGCCTATAAGCACAATGTAATTTCCAATTTGCCCCAAGAATGGAAGCCAAATCCTGACTTACCTTAGCAACGAAGGCTGGTCCATTGTCTGACCCTATTTGGACGGGAAAGCCATGCCTGGGGAGGATTTCTTCCAAAATTTTCTTTGCTACAACCTGAGCAGTTTCTCTCTTAGTTGGGAACGCTTCTGTCCATCCTGAAAAAGTATCTACAAAGACAAGTAAGTACTGATACCCATATTTTCCAGGCTTTATCTCAGTAAAGTCTATTTCCCAATAGACACCAGGCCTAGTTCCTCTACACCTAATTCCTGTGGTGGTCTGGGTTTGGGGGCAAGCGTTGTTCAGTTGGCAGGCTTTGCAATTTGTTGTGACATCGCTGGCCAGTTCAGCTATGCGCCTGATTCTGAACTTGGCGTGCCTGATTAAGTCTATCATTCGCCGGGCACCCAGGTGGGTTGTCCGGTGGATATGTTCCAACACCTGCCGTCCTAATTTTTCTGGTAGGATGGTTTGGTCATTTACATCAGTCCACCACCCATTTTGAACCTGTTTTAGGGGAAGCGTGTCCATCCATTCGCGATCCTGTTCGGTATAGTCGGGAAAACTTGGCAAATTTCGCGGGCCAGGATCAGGGAGCTGGAGCGCGAGGAGCTGACTGGGAGCTTTTGCTATGCTCCTTGCGGTTTGGTCGGCTAAGAAGTTGCCTCGAGCAATTGGCGTAGTTGGTTTCTGGTGCCCAGGGCAATGTACGATAGCCAATTTCTTTGGTTTCCACAGAGCAGTTAATAGAGGTAGGATCTCTTGCTTGTTTTTTATTTCTTTGCCTTCAGCTGTTAATAGTCCCCTCTCTCTGTAGATGGCCCCATGTATGTGCGCAGTAGCGAAAGCATAGCGGCTATCCGTGTATACTGTCAGTTTTTTCTCTGCCCCTAGGGTGAGGGCCTGTGTGAGTGCTATCAGCTCGGCTCTTTGGGCCGATGTCCCTGGAGGCAAGGGTTCCGCCCAGATTACCTCAGTCTCTGATGTTACAGCCGCTCCTGCATACCGCTAGCCTTGGTGGACGTAGCTGCTGCCATCAGTAAACCAGATGAGTTCTGTGTCGGGGAGCGGACGATCTTGCAGGTCCTCCTGCGCCCCATGCACCTGAGCCAGTATCTCAGTGCACTCATGGGACGGGGCGTCCAAGTCTGGATTTGGCAGCAGTGAAGCAGGGTTTAAAGAGGTTGGGGGCAGAAAAGTTATTCTGAGGGGGTTTAACAGCAGTCCTTGATAGTGGGTGAGCCGGGCGTTACTCATCCATCGGTCCGGCGGCTGCCGGAGGACGCCTTCAATGGCATGCGGGGTTATAACGTGCAACTCTTGCCCCATGATAAGTTTGTCAGCGTCTCGGACCATTAGGGCGGTCGCCGCGATTATCCGGAGGCAGGGTGGCCAGCCAGCAGCCACTGAATCTAATTTTTTTGACAAATAGGCAACTGGCCTCTGCCAGGGGCCTAGGTACTGTGTTAACACGGCTTTTGCAACACCCTTACTTTCATCCACGTATAAGTGGAAGGGCTTGGAGACATCAGGGAGCCCCAGCGCGGGGGCTGATAATAAGGCAGTTTTGATTTGCTGAAAGGCCAGCTCAGCCTCTTCTGTCCAATTGAAGGGCTGCCGTTCCTTTGTTGCCTGGTATAGGGGCTTGGCTAACTCAGCAAATCCGGGTATCCATAACCTACAGAACCCTGCCGACCCCAGGAATTCTCTCACTTGCCGTGTCGACTGGGGTCTAGGGATGCGTAGGACTGTTTCCTTTCGGGCTTTGGTTAGCCAGCGTTGCCCCCCTTTTAATAGGTACCCCAGATAAGTTACCTCCGACTTGCAGATCTGAGCCTTTGTTGCTGAGGCTCGGTAGCCTAGCTCCCCCAGAGTCTTCAAGAGGTCCTCAGTCCCTTGAACACAAGTTTCCGGGGACCTGGCCGCTATTAAGAGATCATCAACATATTGCAAAAGAGTTATTTCAGGGTGTTGCCGCCTGTACTCACCCAGATCTTCATGAAGGGCTTCATCGAACAGGGTTGGCAAGTTCTTGAACCCTTGTGGCAGCCTGGTCCATGTTAGCTGACCGTTGATGCCCCTCTCAGGATCCGTCCATTGAAATGCAAAGAGTTCTTGACTTTTGGGAGCCAGAGGAAGGCTGAAGAAAGCATCTTTTAGATCAAGAACGGTATACCACTGTTTTTCAGGATGTAAAGCACTCAGAAGGGTGTATGGATTGGGCACAGTGGGATGTATGTCCATGACCCTTTTATTAACTTCTCTTAAATCCTGTATTGGCCTGTAGTCCGTACTATTGGGTTTACGAACAGGTAACAGTGGAGTATTCCAGGATGAGTGGCAAGCCCGTAGGACTCCCTGGTCTAGGAGTCGGCGGATATGGGGCGTAATTCCTTCTCTTGCCTCCAGGGGCATAGGATATTGCCGAACCCGAACCGGGTCCGTCCCTGGCTTAACTTCCACAAATATGGCAGGTCGATGTTTAGCTAGCCCTAAGCCCCCAGTTTCTGCCCACGCTTCAGGGAAACGCTGGAGCCAAGAGTCAATTTCCTGATCAGGGGGCTTTTGCTCTTGATGGAGTCGGTACTCATCTTCTAAGGTGACAGTCAGGATAGATATTGGCCTGTTTTGGGAATCAGTTATCTTGGGCCCTTCTGGCTCAAAGTGGATTTGGGCCCCCATTTTTGTCAGCAAGTCCCTCCCTAGTAGAGGGCAGGGGCTCTCTGGGATGACTAGGAAGGAATGGGAGAGTTTTCCCGTTCCTAAGTCTACAGTCCTCTGGGTTGTCCAGGGGTATTTTTTGATGCCTGTGGCCCCGTGCACCCAGGATGTTTTCTTAGACATTTTTCCAATTGGTTTGGTTAGGACTGAGCGTTCCGCCCCAGTATCGACCAAGAAGCGAACTGGGGACCCCTCCACTTGCAAAGTTACCCTGGGTTCGGGGAGGGGGTCCGAACCCCGTCCCCCCTAGTCAGAGTCCTGGGTAACGAGCACGGAGGTAGGGTTAGCTGGTCTCCGTTTCTTTGGGCAGTCTTTAATCCAGTGACCACGTTCCTTGCAATAAGCACACTGATCCTTTTCTAATCCTTGCCTAGAGCCTTGCTTTTTCTGCTTTCTGCTTTGGCCATTCCCTGCCTGGGGGAAAGCTGCTACTAAGACTTTGGTCATTTCTTTGATTGCCTTGAACTGTTTTTCTTCTGGAGTATCCCTATTATTATAAACTCGCTGGGCCATCTGAAGGAGGTCCTGAATCTGCTTTCCCTCTAAACCTTCTAATTTCTGGAGTTTTCTTTTAATATCTGGTGTTGCCTGGTTTACAAAGGACATTACTACCGCTGCCTGATTTTCCGGTGCTTCGGGTCCATAGGGGTAAACTGTCTGAAGGCTTCCATTAATCTCTGTAAATGCACAGCGGGGCTTTCTGTCTTACCTTGTAACACAGAATATACTTTAGCCAAATTGGTGGGCTTGCGAGCTGCAGCCCGGAGACCCGCCATTAGAGTCTGGCGATAAATGAGCAGTCGTCCCCTACCTTCTGCCGTGTTGTAGTCCCATCTGGGCCGGGTCAAAGGAAAAGCCGCGTTAATGAGGTCAGGATTTGCAGTTGGCTGGCCGTCATCTCCTGGAACCAGCTTTCTGGCCTCAACTTGGATTCTTTCCCGCTCCTCCGTTGTGAACAGGATTCGGAGGAGCTGTTGACAGTCATCCCAGGTCGGCTGGTGAGTAAACATGACACTGTCTAACAACGAGGTTAGATCTTTGGGATTATCTGAGAACCGAGCATTTTGGGACTTCCAATTGTATAAATCACTGGTGGAAAAAGGCCAATACATGAGACGGGAGAGCCCGGTATCATCGAGTGATCCTATTTCTCTGAGAGGCAGGGCTACAGTGGAGTCAGGGAGTCTGGAAGCTTGGTCCCGCTCTACGCGGCCTCACGTTCGGCCGGCCGGCCCCCCCGGGTTACTTTCGCTCTCGGCTGCTTCCGCTTCTCGGTTTCCCTCTACGGAAGCACCACCCTGGGGGACTGGGTCCTGCGGGATAAGGTGCGGATATGGTGGGGGAAATGTGGGTTCTAACGTTAGGGGGTCCTGGCTGTCCGGCAGCACAGGGGCCGAGGGAGCAGAGGGAGTCCCTTGTCTTGTAGGTCGCGTTACTAGGACCTTGCAAGGCTCAAGGATGAATGGAGTTATCCAGGGCGGTGGGTCTTCCACAAGATTTTGCCACACTAGAATATAAGGAATTTGATCAGGATGTCCTGACTGCCCTGGCAGGAAAATCTTAGTTTTTACCTTAGTAATAATAGAGAGACAGAAAGTTCCTTCGGAGGGCCACCCTACGCCGAAAGAGGGCCACTCCGAACGGCAGAAAGTAACTAGCTTTCCCTTCTTTAGTTCTACGCTTAAGTTACGCCCCCGAGCCTTCACATCTTTGAAATTGGTAACAAGGAGTGAGAGCGGCGTGCTCTGGTTGTTGCCCATCTTTGGACTGCTCCTACAAAGAGAAGGAGGGACGAAAATGAGTGTGAAGCAGAGGGGAGTATCTGACAGGTCCAGTCCTGGAAGAGGAAGAAAAGGTTTTATGTTTCGTTTTGGACTTACACTTAACACTTAACAATAACGGACAGACAGTGAGAAACGATGAGCCTTCGCGAGCGCGTGTCGGACTTCCGACCTGAGTCAGACGGGGCAACCAAGGATGGAGGCCCCCAGATGGGCACTGGGGGACGTCTCCCACCAGTCCCGAGTGGCTGTCTTTTAGCGCGTCCGCCAAGACTGTGCCACTTACAAAACAGACCAATACAGATTACAGATTACGGATTTCGTGAAATTTCAGGGAGACAGACAGAGACAAAGACAGAGACAGTGACAAAGCCGGCTTACCTACAGATTAAGATCCATTGACTTGGGGGTCTGGTGGGCTTGGGGGAAATCCTGGACGAGCCCCCATTTGTTATGCCCAGACCGATTATTCCCCGAAGAAGACCACCAGAGTCCAGAGTCAAAGCTAAGCAGCAAAGATCTTTATTACAGGTTTGAACCTGGAACTCTCCCTTGCTCGTGAAACGAGACGGGCAGGAGAGCTCCCCCACTGAGCTCCGAGCAGTGTTATATAGTCTAAGAAAAGTGGGCATAGAGTTATTATACGAATCAGATATATGATTGGCTAGTGTTTGATCAAGGCGATTTGGCTAACTATGATTGGTTCCCGCCATTTCTGATATTTCGGTTCAACCTTTGAGGCGGGAGAGCAGGTTTATGGCAGCAAGAGTTTATCTTACTTAAACACGTCTTGTGACCTTGCCTCAGAACTTACAAAATCTCTGGTATGTGCAAAACAAAATCTCTGGTACGTGCAGAAAAACAGGTGCTCACAGAACTTACGAAATCTCTGGTATGTGCAAAGATTAGAGAGCAGAACAAAGGTGTAGCAGGGGGGCGGGTACACATCTATCT
>NW_020258189.1:0-6669 GCF_003255815.1 Theropithecus gelada
GGGGGGCGGGTACACATCTATCTCTGTGTCCTTTCATTTCCCCCTTCTCATAAGTAACTGGATGTCCAATCTTGGATTTCCAGAGTCTTAAAATATAGCCTCACTTTCTGGGTGCAGGAGAGGCTGGTGATGGCTACGGAGGACCATTAGTTGGATGGTATCAAACCTTTCTCTGACAAATTGTAAAATTTTATTTACCACACAGGGGCCTATAGTGAATAGAAGCAGTAAAGACATTAGGGGGCCTAAAAGGGTGCCAGAAGGGAAAACATTGAAGAGCTCCACCAATAATTCTTACAATTATATTCAGTCTGATCATATTCGAAACAGATCATGGGTATCCCCAGTTGGGCAATTTGGAAATTAGTGAAATTGAGGTAAATTGGAGTATTGCACCCGGAGGGGGGGGCAGTCTGCACTAGCTAATAGTTTACCCACCTGGGGGGTTTCCCCGGGGTGAGTTTTGTTCTCATAGAGCCAGAACCTCCAGACATAGGGATTGGACGGCGCAGCAGTGAGGAGAGTCAGATGCATAAGGCATAAAAGCATAGGTAAGCTAGACATGGTTACGGCTATGGGGATGACGGCGCAGGGTTAGCTTTAAGGGATTGTTCTTAGCTTTGTCTACAGTCCATGTAACCGGTGCTCCAGACGGCCTGAGAAGGTCGGATGTTGGGTCCACTGGTTTGACGTGTGTGTAGTGGATCCACGAAGCGATGCCTTCTACCTTGAGAGCGGTGGGAGTAGTCAGGAGTACTTGCAGTGGTCCTTTCCACCTGGGTTGAAGAGTTTCTTGCCGGTGGCGCTTGACTAGGACCCAGTCTCCCGGCTGGAACGGATGAGGCGTCGGTGGAGGTCCTGCCTCGTACAGTTCTCGTAGTCTGGGCCAAATTTCCTGGTGAATTTTCTGTAAGGCTTGTAAGGAGAACAAGAGCTCAGAGACGTTTTCAGTTTCAGGTTTGAGTAAGTCATCTTTTAGACTGGGGACCAGGGGTGGGGGTCTGCCATACATGATTTCATATGGTGTGAGGCCCAGTCTGTAAGGGGTATTTCGGGCCCAGAACAGAGCGTAGGGGAGAAGTACTACCCAATTAGCGCCAGTCTCCATGGTCAATTTAGTTAAGGTCTCCTTTAGAGTCCGATTCATCCTTTCTACCTGTCCTGAGCTTTGGGGCCTATAAGCACAATGTAATTTCCAATTTGCCCCAAGAATGGAAGCCAAATCCTGACTTACCTTAGCAACGAAGGCTGGTCCATTGTCTGACCCTATTTGGACGGGAAAGCCATGCCTGGGGAGGATTTCTTCCAAAATTTTCTTTGCTACAACCTGAGCAGTTTCTCTCTTAGTTGGGAACGCTTCTGTCCATCCTGAAAAAGTATCTACAAAGACAAGTAAGTACTGATACCCATATTTTCCAGGCTTTATCTCAGTAAAGTCTATTTCCCAATAGACACCAGGCCTAGTTCCTCTACACCTAATTCCTGTGGTGGTCTGGGTTTGGGGGCAAGCGTTGTTCAGTTGGCAGGCTTTGCAATTTGTTGTGACATCGCTGGCCAGTTCAGCTATGCGCCTGATTCTGAACTTGGCGTGCCTGATTAAGTCTATCATTCGCCGGGCACCCAGGTGGGTTGTCCGGTGGATATGTTCCAACACCTGCCGTCCTAATTTTTCTGGTAGGATGGTTTGGTCATTTACATCAGTCCACCACCCATTTTGAACCTGTTTTAGGGGAAGCGTGTCCATCCATTCGCGATCCTGTTCGGTATAGTCGGGAAAACTTGGCAAATTTCGCGGGCCAGGATCAGGGAGCTGGAGCGCGAGGAGCTGACTGGGAGCTTTTGCTATGCTCCTTGCGGTTTGGTCGGCTAAGAAGTTGCCTCGAGCAATTGGCGTAGTTGGTTTCTGGTGCCCAGGGCAATGTACGATAGCCAATTTCTTTGGTTTCCACAGAGCAGTTAATAGAGGTAGGATCTCTTGCTTGTTTTTTATTTCTTTGCCTTCAGCTGTTAATAGTCCCCTCTCTCTGTAGATGGCCCCATGTATGTGCGCAGTAGCGAAAGCATAGCGGCTATCCGTGTATACTGTCAGTTTTTTCTCTGCCCCTAGGGTGAGGGCCTGTGTGAGTGCTATCAGCTCGGCTCTTTGGGCCGATGTCCCTGGAGGCAAGGGTTCCGCCCAGATTACCTCAGTCTCTGATGTTACAGCCGCTCCTGCATACCGCTAGCCTTGGTGGACGTAGCTGCTGCCATCAGTAAACCAGATGAGTTCTGTGTCGGGGAGCGGACGATCTTGCAGGTCCTCCTGCGCCCCATGCACCTGAGCCAGTATCTCAGTGCACTCATGGGACGGGGCGTCCAAGTCTGGATTTGGCAGCAGTGAAGCAGGGTTTAAAGAGGTTGGGGGCAGAAAAGTTATTCTGAGGGGGTTTAACAGCAGTCCTTGATAGTGGGTGAGCCGGGCGTTACTCATCCATCGGTCCGGCGGCTGCCGGAGGACGCCTTCAATGGCATGCGGGGTTATAACGTGCAACTCTTGCCCCATGATAAGTTTGTCAGCGTCTCGGACCATTAGGGCGGTCGCCGCGATTATCCGGAGGCAGGGTGGCCAGCCAGCAGCCACTGAATCTAATTTTTTTGACAAATAGGCAACTGGCCTCTGCCAGGGGCCTAGGTACTGTGTTAACACGGCTTTTGCAACACCCTTACTTTCATCCACGTATAAGTGGAAGGGCTTGGAGACATCAGGGAGCCCCAGCGCGGGGGCTGATAATAAGGCAGTTTTGATTTGCTGAAAGGCCAGCTCAGCCTCTTCTGTCCAATTGAAGGGCTGCCGTTCCTTTGTTGCCTGGTATAGGGGCTTGGCTAACTCAGCAAATCCGGGTATCCATAACCTACAGAACCCTGCCGACCCCAGGAATTCTCTCACTTGCCGTGTCGACTGGGGTCTAGGGATGCGTAGGACTGTTTCCTTTCGGGCTTTGGTTAGCCAGCGTTGCCCCCCTTTTAATAGGTACCCCAGATAAGTTACCTCCGACTTGCAGATCTGAGCCTTTGTTGCTGAGGCTCGGTAGCCTAGCTCCCCCAGAGTCTTCAAGAGGTCCTCAGTCCCTTGAACACAAGTTTCCGGGGACCTGGCCGCTATTAAGAGATCATCAACATATTGCAAAAGAGTTATTTCAGGGTGTTGCCGCCTGTACTCACCCAGATCTTCATGAAGGGCTTCATCGAACAGGGTTGGCAAGTTCTTGAACCCTTGTGGCAGCCTGGTCCATGTTAGCTGACCGTTGATGCCCCTCTCAGGATCCGTCCATTGAAATGCAAAGAGTTCTTGACTTTTGGGAGCCAGAGGAAGGCTGAAGAAAGCATCTTTTAGATCAAGAACGGTATACCACTGTTTTTCAGGATGTAAAGCACTCAGAAGGGTGTATGGATTGGGCACAGTGGGATGTATGTCCATGACCCTTTTATTAACTTCTCTTAAATCCTGTATTGGCCTGTAGTCCGTACTATTGGGTTTACGAACAGGTAACAGTGGAGTATTCCAGGATGAGTGGCAAGCCCGTAGGACTCCCTGGTCTAGGAGTCGGCGGATATGGGGCGTAATTCCTTCTCTTGCCTCCAGGGGCATAGGATATTGCCGAACCCGAACCGGGTCCGTCCCTGGCTTAACTTCCACAAATATGGCAGGTCGATGTTTAGCTAGCCCTAAGCCCCCAGTTTCTGCCCACGCTTCAGGGAAACGCTGGAGCCAAGAGTCAATTTCCTGATCAGGGGGCTTTTGCTCTTGATGGAGTCGGTACTCATCTTCTAAGGTGACAGTCAGGATAGATATTGGCCTGTTTTGGGAATCAGTTATCTTGGGCCCTTCTGGCTCAAAGTGGATTTGGGCCCCCATTTTTGTCAGCAAGTCCCTCCCTAGTAGAGGGCAGGGGCTCTCTGGGATGACTAGGAAGGAATGGGAGAGTTTTCCCGTTCCTAAGTCTACAGTCCTCTGGGTTGTCCAGGGGTATTTTTTGATGCCTGTGGCCCCGTGCACCCAGGATGTTTTCTTAGACATTTTTCCAATTGGTTTGGTTAGGACTGAGCGTTCCGCCCCAGTATCGACCAAGAAGCGAACTGGGGACCCCTCCACTTGCAAAGTTACCCTGGGTTCGGGGAGGGGGTCCGAACCCCGTCCCCCCTAGTCAGAGTCCTGGGTAACGAGCACGGAGGTAGGGTTAGCTGGTCTCCGTTTCTTTGGGCAGTCTTTAATCCAGTGACCACGTTCCTTGCAATAAGCACACTGATCCTTTTCTAATCCTTGCCTAGAGCCTTGCTTTTTCTGCTTTCTGCTTTGGCCATTCCCTGCCTGGGGGAAAGCTGCTACTAAGACTTTGGTCATTTCTTTGATTGCCTTGAACTGTTTTTCTTCTGGAGTATCCCTATTATTATAAACTCGCTGGGCCATCTGAAGGAGGTCCTGAATCTGCTTTCCCTCTAAACCTTCTAATTTCTGGAGTTTTCTTTTAATATCTGGTGTTGCCTGGTTTACAAAGGACATTACTACCGCTGCCTGATTTTCCGGTGCTTCGGGTCCATAGGGGTAAACTGTCTGAAGGCTTCCATTAATCTCTGTAAATGCACAGCGGGGCTTTCTGTCTTACCTTGTAACACAGAATATACTTTAGCCAAATTGGTGGGCTTGCGAGCTGCAGCCCGGAGACCCGCCATTAGAGTCTGGCGATAAATGAGCAGTCGTCCCCTACCTTCTGCCGTGTTGTAGTCCCATCTGGGCCGGGTCAAAGGAAAAGCCGCGTTAATGAGGTCAGGATTTGCAGTTGGCTGGCCGTCATCTCCTGGAACCAGCTTTCTGGCCTCAACTTGGATTCTTTCCCGCTCCTCCGTTGTGAACAGGATTCGGAGGAGCTGTTGACAGTCATCCCAGGTCGGCTGGTGAGTAAACATGACACTGTCTAACAACGAGGTTAGATCTTTGGGATTATCTGAGAACCGAGCATTTTGGGACTTCCAATTGTATAAATCACTGGTGGAAAAAGGCCAATACATGAGACGGGAGAGCCCGGTATCATCGAGTGATCCTATTTCTCTGAGAGGCAGGGCTACAGTGGAGTCAGGGAGTCTGGAAGCTTGGTCCCGCTCTACGCGGCCTCACGTTCGGCCGGCCGGCCCCCCCGGGTTACTTTCGCTCTCGGCTGCTTCCGCTTCTCGGTTTCCCTCTACGGAAGCACCACCCTGGGGGACTGGGTCCTGCGGGATAAGGTGCGGATATGGTGGGGGAAATGTGGGTTCTAACGTTAGGGGGTCCTGGCTGTCCGGCAGCACAGGGGCCGAGGGAGCAGAGGGAGTCCCTTGTCTTGTAGGTCGCGTTACTAGGACCTTGCAAGGCTCAAGGATGAATGGAGTTATCCAGGGCGGTGGGTCTTCCACAAGATTTTGCCACACTAGAATATAAGGAATTTGATCAGGATGTCCTGACTGCCCTGGCAGGAAAATCTTAGTTTTTACCTTAGTAATAATAGAGAGACAGAAAGTTCCTTCGGAGGGCCACCCTACGCCGAAAGAGGGCCACTCCGAACGGCAGAAAGTAACTAGCTTTCCCTTCTTTAGTTCTACGCTTAAGTTACACCCCCGAGCCTTCACATCTTTGAAATTGGTAACAAGGAGTGAGAGCGGCGTGCTCTGGTTGTTGCCCATCTTTGGACTGCTCCTACAAAGAGAAGGAGGGACGAAAATGAGTGTGAAGCAGAGGGGAGTATCTGACAGGTCCAGTCCTGGAAGAGGAAGAAAAGGTTTTATGTTTCGTTTTGGACTTACACTTAACACTTAACAATAACGGACAGACAGTGAGAAACGATGAGCCTTCGCGAGCGCGTGTCGGACTTCCGACCTGAGTCAGACGGGGCAACCAAGGATGGAGGCCCCCAGATGGGCACTGGGGGACGTCTCCCACCAGTCCCGAGTGGCTGTCTTTTAGCGCGTCCGCCAAGACTGTGCCACTTACAAAAGAGACCAATACAGATTACAGATTACGGATTTCGTGAAATTTCAGGGAGACAGACAGAGACAAAGACAGAGACAGTGACAAAGCCGGCTTACCTACAGATTAAGATCCATTGACTTGGGGGTCTGGTGGGCTTGGGGGAAATCCCGGACGAGCCCCCATTTGTTATGCCCAGACCGATTATTCCCCGAAGAAGACCACCAGAGTCCAGAGTCAAAGCTAAGCAGCAAAGATCTTTATTACAGGTTTGAACCTGGAACTCTCCCTTGCTCGTGAAACGAGACGGGCAGGAGAGCTCCCCCACTGAGCTCCGAGCAGTGTTATATAGTCTAAGAAAAGTGGGCATAGAGTTATTATACGAATCAGATATATGATTGGCTAGTGTTTGATCAAGGCGATTTGGCTAACTATGATTGGTTCCCGCCATTTCTGATATTTCGGTTCAACCTTTGAGGCGGGAGAGCAGGTTTATGGCAGCAAGAGTTTATCTTACTTAAACACGTCTTGTGACCTTGCCTCAGAACTTACAAAATCTCTGGTATGTGCAAAACAAAATCTCTGGTACGTGCAGAAAAACAGGTGCTCACAGAACTTACGAAATCTCTGGTATGTGCAAAGATTAGAGAGCAGAACAAAGGTGTAGCAGGGGGGCGGGTACACATCTATCT
>NW_020258190.1:0-6665 GCF_003255815.1 Theropithecus gelada
TGTGTGTGTTCTTTCATTCTCCACCACCCCCGGTGCGGCCCCCAACAAGTGGCGCAACGAGCAGGGCCAGCACGGGTGAGTAGGGGAGAACAAGAAGGGGAACCCTCTAGGAGCGGGTAAGGCTCAGATATTGTTAAGGGGAACCTTCTTAAGCTTTCATTATGGGAATTCCATCTCTCTGGCCTCAGAATATTTATGGCTGTTTCAAGGACTGTTGCTGTCTATGGGAGTGGAAGTGAAAGAAAAAGACTTTGAAGCCATTGTTTGCCCATGTTGAATAACATTGTTACTGGTTTCAGTATCAGACTAAAGTGCAGCTGAATCGGAAAAAATGGTTACAGGTAGTAAAAGCTTTGCTTAGAGCTCTCCAGTTAGGGGATATTATGCCTCTAAAATTGTGGACCTTGTGTAACTCTATCACTCAGACATTAGAGTTACTTGAGACTGATTCGGAGTGTGGTAATGTAGCCACAGGAGGAAAGGTATCTGAGGATTTGGAAAAATAAAATAAAATAAAATAAATCTGAAATGGAGCCCATTTGTGCCACGGTAGCAAAAGGGGGAGAAGAGAAAAAGCCAGCTCTTCCTTCTTCTAAGGGAAATTCTGACATGCAGTGTATTATGGAAATGCTTCAACAAATATTACAGATACATTCTTCTAATTCACCTTTGTGAGCTTTCCCTGTTTCTTTTCCTTCTGCCCTGTTAAAAGAGAATTTTCCAGTGCCTCCAACCCCCGGGCTTCCTTATCTTTACCTTTGTTTGGCAAAGTTTTCTCAGTGCCTTGCCCGCCATTGGGGAAGGGAGAAAAGGAAAAGTAAAAAAAAAAAAAAAAAAAAAATTTAAGGAGCTGGATCTGTTTCCAATTATTTGTGCTTCTTTTTTGCTCCTAATGCTCAGTTTTCAAATGGTGGCAATAATGTCCAATTTAATGCCTTACAAATTAAATTTTTAAAAGAAATGAAAGCTGCCATTTCTAACTATGAACCCCTATCCTTGGTCTTCTTGATATTTTTTTATCAGAAAATTTGATAATTTCTATAGACTGGAAGACTTTGGGGAAGGCTTTTCTTGATCGTTCTCAGTGGTTACAATTGCACAGCTGGTAAATGAACAATATTCAGATTTCGTAGCCCGTCTTCAGGATGCTGTCTTGAAAATTGTGGGTGCTGACCTTGCTTCAAAAATTTTGTTACAAACGTTGTCTTTTAAAAATGCTTATACTGACTGTCAAAAATTGTTAAAATCATTAAAGGCCAATGTGGCCAACTTAGATAAATATATTAAAACTTGTGTTAGTGTTGGAGGGGCTATTTATAATGCTCAATTATTTGCTGGAGCTTTGTCTAAAGCCTTAAAAGGAAATAACAAACAAGGTGTTTGCTTTCAGTGTGGTAAACCTAGACATTTCAAAAAAGAATGTCATAAAAATTGAACACTTTTATCCCTCAAGGCAGAAAGCTGCCTTCAGAGGTGTACAAATGTTGTGGTAAAGGTCGACATTGGATAAATAAATGTCGTTTCAAAACTGATAAAAGTGGAAATTTACTGTCTCCTCTCCTGGGAAATGGGAGCTGGGGCCCACAGGCTTGGGGCCCCAACAATTTATGTCACCAGGTCTGAAAGTGTAGTTGGTTTACCAGTCTTTACAAATGAGAAATATAAGAAAGGAAAAGAATGCACAAACTAACTAGGTTTCTTGTAATAAATCACTAAACTAGTCAAAGGACCAAAAAATACAAGATCAGCGTGACTCTGAAGGATGTGAGATTATGGTTCTGCACTTGTTACATTAAAGAGCTAAAATAAATAGACGTAATATTAACAATAATAACAGTAATAATAGCCATAGTATACTGAGTACTTACTATGTGTCTACTACTGTGAAGAAATCTTCACTTGCATTTAGTTCTTCCAACATCCCTTTAAGACTGACAAATTTTATAATTATTACCATTTTGTAGACAGGAAAACAGAGTTAAGACAGTTTTATAAATATATCCAAGGTCATATAGCTATTATATTTTGAAAATATGACTTTCTGTCCCCAGAGATTACATGCTTAACCCTTTCCTCTAGACTGCTCTATAAAGTACAAAAATGGTAGTCACCCTCCTTGGAATAATCGGAGGAAAGAAAAATCAATAACTAAGTAAAAGTTGTATCTCAGCACCAGATCCAATCCCAATTTCAAGTATCCATTTAGCCTTCGATAGCATCACTGTGTTTTGAAAACCAAAATCCGTTGAGTATTTTGTGGTCCACCATCTTTTACAAAGCAGATACTCTATTGAATAGTAAGCTACGAACTGAATTTATGTACCTGTAATCCCCTTATTTGTTTACAAATATTTGTTATTGACTAAATCTGCATACAATACCCAGTGAGCAATGGCCTACAACATCAAGGAATAAATTCAAGTCCTCCTTAAGGATCCCACACCTTACCCCAGTTTCTCAGCTTTATGTGGCAACTAAGCAGAGCGCCGCTGCTGACTTAGTTATTACTCAGCCTTATACTTTGTCTCCTAATAGAGGAGTATATAAATTAGCTATTAGAGTGTGTGGCCCTTTGCCAAAAGGACATGATGTTACTAATAAAATTCTTATTATGGTTCAAGTCTCACAATTTATATGCCTAGAGGCAGGGGAACGTATTCTCAGTAGGGAGGGTTTGGTAACACAGAAAAAACTGTTTTTTGGGAAACTTTAGTTTCTAATCAAAAGCCCTTATGTTCATTGCACATTAATGAAATAGTTTTTAAAGGGTTAATTGATACGGTGGTGAATATGTCTATTATTTGTTTAAATTAGAGGCCTATACAATAGGAAAAAAGACAAGTTTCAGTTATACTCACTGGCTTGGGTGCTGCTTCTGTGATTTATCAAGACGCAGAACCTTTAACCTGTGTCGGTCTTAAAGGTCAACAAGGTCAAGTGTTTTTGTTATTTTTATATTGTTCCTATCAATATTAATTTTTGGGAACAAGATCTTTCACAACAATTTGCTGCTTTTTTAAACATTCCTCATATTTCCTCAGCTGCCAAAAATATGATGTTCAAAATGGGCTACAATCCTTTAAACTCATAGCCACCACTCCTATTTAGGTGAAACAGTGACCATTATTTAAAGAAATACTTAGGACTCTAAAAGAGTAAGTCAAAAAACAAATGGCCGAGAGGAATATAAAGCCACGTATTTCTGCATGGAATTCCCGTCTTTGTCTTGTCTTAAAACTATAAATGTTTACATTAAACCTAGGGAAAGTTTACAGCCTAGTCTTCCTAATCCTGCCCTTATCCCACAAAGTTAAAAATTAATGGTCATAGATCTCAAAAATTGTTTTTTCTCTATTCAGTTACAACATCTTTTTTCTATTCTAGAAGGAGACAGTCACTTGGACAGCTCACGTCATTTAACTCCTTTGGCTTTACAGGAACTCCAGCTTGTGGAAGAGCAACTTCAAAAGGCTCATTTACATTATATCCTTCCCGATGTTCCCCTTTCCCTTTATTTCATACTTTACATTCTCCTACAGGAATGATTCATCAGACCAATCGGCCGCTAGAATGGATCTTTTTGTCCAATAAAACATCTAAACGCTTGGCTACTTATATCGATCGTTTAGCTGAACTGATCATCAAAGGACGGCATCACTGTCGACAACTTTGGGGAGGAGATCCTTCCTTAATTATTTCTCAATTCACTCATAGTCAGATCATTTATCTTCTTGCAACTTCTGATTCTTGGCAAGAAGCTTCATCAATCTTGAGTTACAGTTTATCCTTATCCCTCGGTGCAACAGGGAGAATTGTTTGCTATTCTCATGGTCTTACTTGATTTCCCTACTACTGGTTGTAATATTGTTAGTGATTCTCAATATGCCGTTTATGTTACTTCTTATATTTCTCAGGCCACTTTACCTCTTTGTGCTACTTCTTCTCTTCAAAAACTCTTTTCCTTGTTATTTTCTACTTTGAGCCAACGTCGCGCTCCTTTATTCATCACTCATCTTCGTTCTCATTCTCAACTGCCTGGACCATTAGTTCATGGAAATACTCAGATTGATTCACTTCTAATTGGCCACTTGCAGGCTGCAGAACAAGAACATGCTCTACATCACACTAATAGTTCTGGCCTTCAACGACGGTTTCATTTAACTCGTAAATAAGCTCGTTCTCTTATTCGAGCTTGTCCTTTCTGTGCTCCTTTGAGCATCCCATCCTTCCATCCTGGAGTTAACCCGAGAGGTACTCAAGTTAATCAAATTTGGCAAATGGATGTTATACATATTCCTTCTTTTGGACGATTAAAGTATGTTCATCATACCATTGATACTTTTTCTCATTTTCAATGGGCCACTCCGTTGCCATCTGAGAAAGCTGATTCTGTTACACATCTCTTAGCTTGTTTCGCCATTATGGGCATTCCTTTTATACTTAAAACTGATAATGCCCCTGCCTATGTCTCTCATAAATTACAAGTTTTCTTACAGCAATACAATATTCAACATATCACCGGGATCCCAGGCAACAGTCAAGGTCAAGCCATCATTGAGCGCGCAAATTTAACTTTAAAAACTCAACTATTAAAACAAAAAGGGGGAAATGAGCCCCCCCAAAAAAAACCAGATTTTTTTGAAGGTTAACCTTTCTACCTTAATTTTTTTGATTTTGAAGGTTCTTTTTACCTTAATTATTTTTTGAATCAATGGAGACAATTGCAAGACTCCGCTGTCGTAACCCATCTTTCCTCACCTCCCTCAGTGATAGTCCCCGCTGACAATTTAAAGATTTGGTATCCTAATGAAGAAGGTAAGTATGTTCAAGGGCAAGTTCTAAAACAGGAACGGGGCTATGCTCTTGTCCTTACAGGGAGCGGACCTGAGTGGTTTCCTACAAGATGATTGAAACCCTGTTGAAAAGAAAACTGGATTCAGCATGCATTTCTTCCGTTGTTGGATGTGCCTCAGCGGGGGACTTATTTCCCTTAGTGAGGCTTTGTATGAATACTGCACTTATATTCCCTTTCCACCCTTGTATCAGGGAGTCGCCTGGGGAGAGGCGGAAATTAAGGTTTTCACCAATGACACTACTTGAATGCCGTCCCCCTATATAGACAAGGACAATATAGAACGGGAAACGGAAATTATAAACAACACATACCAATTTGGAGTGGAAGAACTTCCAATATGCATGGGAAATAGTTCTCATTGTCTCCGAAAATCGTATGAAGCCTGGGTTGTTCGCTGTAATCATAGTTATGTGGCTGCTAATACTGTTATTATAATCATACTGTATATAGTAATGAAACTATTCCTAGTTCTTTACCTTTTTGTCCTATTCCAGAGGTTTCTCCTAATATTGAGGTGCTGGAGTGGCAACTATGTCGGGGAAATAAAACCCGGATTTTATTAGAATACAATGGGATGCAAATAACTGATTGAAGTATGCACGGTGATTTTCAAACAAAATTTAGTCACATACCTTTGAAATGGCACCGGGTAAATAAAAGTATTGCTGCTAACAATAATGAAACCTTGGTATGGTGTGAAGGAGGCCTAAGTACAGAGTCATCTTTGGAAGTTGTTAGCTGCAGGTGATGCCATTAACACTTTTGTGGGGAATATGTCTCTTAATCTTTCTAACCCAACTAATTCCTTTCATATTCAGTTATATCGGAATACCTCTCGATATATTATTGCTTGTGTCCGTAAGCCCTACCTATTATTAGCAGGGAATTTGACATGGGATAATAATATGGGAATTGTTAATTATACAAATACATGTACATTTTTGTCTTGCCTCAATCATTCTTGGTGGCACAACTTTGCTGGGGATATTTATATCCTCAGGGCTCGTAAGGAAATTTGGCTGCCTGTTAATCTTACGTGACCGTGGGGGGCATCCCTCTTGAAACTTATATTTGGACTTCTCTTCAGCGAACCCGCCGTGCCCTTGGACTTATAATTGCCTTGGTGATGAGTCTTGTTGCCATTGCCTCCGCTGCAGCTGTAGCAGGGCTCGCTCTTCATCAAAGCATACAAAATGCTGAATTTGTGCAGCAATGGCATGAACAATCTCACCGGTTATGGCTTCAACAATGAAACATTGATTCTCAACTTGCTGAAAGATTGGACAACATGGAGCAAGCATTGACATGGCTTGGAGATCAGCTCACTGTACTCAGTACAAGGGTAACATTACAATGTGATTGGAATTCCACTCAATTTTGTGTAACGCCTGTGCCTTTTAACATCTCTCAAAATTGGACTGTAATCCAAAAATTATTAATTGGCCATAAAAATATTAGTTTGGACATTCAAGAGCTCACTCAGAACATTTCCGAAGCATTTCGAAAACAATTACATGTGCTGTCTGGAACTGTAACCTTGCAGGAGCTGGGGCAGCGCCTTGCTGCCTTTAACCCATGGACTCAGATAAAAACATGGATTTCTACAATCTCTGGAAGTATATTGCTTTGGGCACTTGGTTTGGGTCTACTTCTTTTGGTGATTCGATGCTCCCTCCGTCGCCACCAAAAACAAAAGAAAACACAGGAACAAATATGGGCTACCTGTTTAGGATTGAGGCAAAACAAAATTAAAAGGGGGGAAATGCAGGGGCCTTTGAAAACAGTATGCTGAGAATAGATAGGGCTCAAG
>NW_020258191.1:0-6665 GCF_003255815.1 Theropithecus gelada
AGCTGAAAGCTGGTCTCCCATGCAGTGAGCAGGAGCCCACCTCATTGCGTCAGCCAGAAAGATGCTGCCCTCATGCTGGAATTTACTTCAAACAAACTTGAAAGCTCTGGCACCGCTGCTCATTTCCATACTGTTGCAGGCTATCTAAAATACGGAGGATGCCTTGGCGTTTTGATTTTGTTACTCCTCTGGAAGGGCTCTGAGATGGCTCATTGCGAGTTAGACATTTGCAGAAATGATCAAGCAGAGCTGCAGTCATCTTGCAGATCAAGTGAAGTTTTTTCTGAAAACTTGTTACAGGCTTAAATTTCTGATCCCGTTCCATCCACTGATCTTGTATGATTGGTTTCTTTTTGCACCCATTTGGGTCTGTGAAGTGTCTCCCCACCGTGGTAGAACTTTAGCTCTGATTTCATGCATGAGTTGGTATCCTCACTCCTTCTGTGAGGAGAAAGCGCTGTAGCTCCTGCGTGGTTTCCGGCCCCTCCCTGCACGCGGATGGATTGGGAGGTATTTGTGGTGTGTGAACTTGCTACCCCCAGAGGCTCCTTGTTCACTCCCCTGGATCATACTCCTCCCTACTCCCATGGACTGCACTCCTCCCTCCTGGTTCATTCCCCGGACCACATTCCTCCCTCCTCCTTCCTGGCTCACTCCCGTGGACCACACACCTCCCTCCTGGTTCATTCCCCGGACCACATTCCTCCCTCCNTACTCCCATGGACTGCACTCCTCCCTCCTGGTTCATTCCCCGGACCACATTCCTCCCTCCTCCTTCCTGGCTCACTCCCGTGGACCACACACCTCCCTCCTGGTTCATTCCCCGGACCACATTCCTCTCTCCTCCTTCCTGGCTCACTCCCCTGGACCACATTCCTCCCTCCTCCTTCCTGGTTCACTCCCCTGGACCACACATGTTCCTCCTGGTTCACTCCCTGGACCACACTCCTCCCTCCTGGTTCACTCGCTGGGCCGAACTCCACCCTCCTCCCTCCTGGTTCACTCTCCTGTGTCCCCACTCCTCCCTCCTTGTTCACTCCCCTGAGCCCCCACTCCTCCCTCATTGTTCACTCCCCAGGGCCCCCACTCCTCCCTACTCCCCTGGGCCACATTCCTCCCTCCTGGTTCACTCCCCTGGGTCCCCACTCCTCCCTCTTGGGGGCTTGGTAGTTTCTGCTGTGCTTGTGCCAGCACGATAAGGCTGAGTGGCAGCTCCAGGGCTATGGCTGCTCACGCAGCTGTGGCGTTAGTGCAGAGAACTGCGGGGATGCAGCTGCCCTTGCTGTGATGCTTCGAGTGTCACAGTCGGTATGGGAAACTGGGTGGGATGTGGATGTCCCAGGAAGGGACAGGAGCCTCCCCTCAGCCTCTGTCAAACACTTCTCAGCCAGGCATGGTGGCTTATGCCTGTAATCCCAGCGCTTTGGGAGGCCGGGGTGGGTGGATCACCTGAGGTCAGGAGTTGGAGACCGGCTTGACCAATGTGGTAATTTTTGACACATTAAGGATTAAGGAAAATGACTCTCACTCGTTTGCCTTGCTTTTTAATTGATGATTGGTGTAGCCCAGTAGTCTGAACTTGTTAAGCAACCATTCTTACTGAAAGACTAATGTTTAAAAGTCTCTTCCTCTGGACACGTCTTTGGCTGCTGTAATCAAATGCAATGTAATCAGCACTGGTTAATGGCTTTCCTTGCTTGGCTAACAAATGCTCCTCAGAAACTTTGGTTTCTTGTTATTTTCATTTATAATTATGTTTTAAGCCTTCTAATTTTTCTAGCTTTCCTGCGAGTTGGGTAAAACTGTGATGGGTGCTTAGTTTGGGATGTTGACGTACACTCTATGCCCAGCTACTATGCCATTGTGTGAACACTGACTTGTCACTTTCTCATGAAGACTGATTTTACCTAGTTTGGTAAATTCTATTAATTTTAAGGAAGGGGGTGGAACGCAACTGCTGTTAGGAGGCTTTTTTAAGGATCGGGGAAGTGTTGCCATGATTATTACCGTTACAGAAGAAACATAAAAATACGTGCTGCCTTCAGTCATGATGAATATGTAAGTCTGCATCTGTGACTGCAGAAAACGGCAGCCCCAAATCTTAAAATCGTGTGGATGCACCAAGCCCATCTGCAGGGCACTGTGGAGCAGCCTGCATTAGCCGAAGTTGGCCCACAAGCCCTGAGGGATGGTGTCTGAGTTATGATAAGGCTCTGACTTGGGATTAAACAGGCCTGCAAATACTGTGATACTCTAAACAAAGACACGATACTGCCCAGGGAGCCCAGTGGACACCTGTAGGCAGTGTAGGTGAGAAAAGGCTCCAAGGAAGATTCCTGCAGCTCAGCTAGGAGGATTCTGTAAGGCAGTAGACACATCAATGTTCACATAGGAGTGTTGAGCTATATTCATTCCTTTTAAGCAGCCAGGCTTGTGTGTGTTTTTAGGGGCACTCACAGAGCGCCCCTTCCACCCTCACTGCTGGTCAGGTGAGGTGTTCAAGACTAGCCTGACCAACAAGGTGAAATCCCATCTGTACTTAAAAATATAAAAAATTAGTCGGGCGTGGTGACAGGCGCCTGTAATCCCAGCTACTCGGGAGGCCGAGGCAGAAGAATCACTTGAACTCGAGAGGCAGAGGTTGCAGCAAGCCGAGATCGAGCCACTGCACTTCAGCCTGGGTGACAAAGGGAGACTCTGTCTTAAGAAAAAAAAGATTTTAAAAAACCCTACATGCCCCTAGTTGCTTCTGTAGGAGACGGCATGGTTCCAGAAGGTAGATTTTGTGTTGAGGACTCTGCAGCGTCAGGCTGGAGACAGCCTCCCTTCCTAGCAGCGTGGGCCCCTGGGCTGCTCTTCTACCAGAAGGGATGGTGGCATCTCTGGGAGGTATCTGTGGACTCAGATCTGTGTGGATTAGTGACTTGTGTTACTCACAGATACATAATTTTATGGGTAAATGAATACCTGGACTGGCTGCAACTTCAGGACGAGATTTGGAAGTAGGGAGTGCAAAGTGACGACGGAACCCTGGGCTTGTCTTGCCGCCCCCAGGACCCGATCGGGGCGCCTTCTCATCTGAAGTCCCAGCACGAGGTCAAGGTGGCCCTCCCCTCTGAAGCCCCAGAACCTGGTCGGGGCGCCCCTCCCTTCTGAATCCCCCAGTACCTGGTCGGGGCGCCCCTCCCTTCTAAAGCCCCCAGACCCTCCTGGCCTGCGGTGCTGCTTCTCCAAATTCTGCCCTTGGCTGTTTTCCAGGAGTCACCTGCACCCGAGCAGGCTGCCTGTTTCACTTCTCGGATCTGGGGTGTCAGTGAAGCTCATTTATCTTGTCTTCCTCCTCATGTGCCATATCTCACCTATTGTCTGTCAGAGTTCGTGTGAGTACGTGTTGTGCGTTCTCAGGCTGTAATCGGTGCTTAGGTGACAAGAACGTCTTAGAGCAACGGACTGTCTGCTCTAAAGGATGCTGTGGATGAATCGAGACACGGTTTACTTGTGGGGTTTAAATTTCCTGGGTGTTGGAGGCAATTGGGGAAACAAGGTCTAAAAAAGCCCCTGGGGATGAGGAAGGCAATAATGAAAAAAATTACTCTATACACACTTAGCAGTTGATTTAATTTGTAGGTGAATTTTGCATTTTGGGAACTACTAAAGCTACTGTTTGTAGGGATTCCTTGATGAGGTGCTTGTTTTCTGTCAAGTGGAAGGTAAATTGGATCGGTTTTGTCTTTAATTCTGACTGACTAGGATCTACTTTCTTTTTCCCCCCATTCACGTTAGGGTGGGGATTGGACTAGAAGAGCTGTAGGATCTCTTTATTTCTGATCTTAAATGAATATTTTCTTTACTCACCTTTTTTTTTTATTTTTTTTATTTTTTTTATTTTTTTTTTTTTTGGTGAGCTGCTATTTTTTCCTTTAAGGCACTGTTCTTTGGTTTGGGAAATGTGGTCTATTTGTATCGTGCTTTAAATGTACACAATGGTTCTAAATTGCTATTTTTCGTTAAAGTTATATATAACATCTTAATTAAAATGTCATCTAAAAATCAGGCACAATCTGAGGCCTGGAGACCCCTCTTGTCACTTCCAGCCGTGTCTCCTTCCCTGGCCACGTTGCCTCTGGCCACATCTCCTCCCCACACCACACCGTGTTATCCCCACAGCACGTCACCTCTGGCGACATCAACTCCCTCCTGGCCACATCACCTCTGGCCTCACTGCCTGCCTCCCTCCCTCCTGGTGGCCTCCGTGGCTCCTGCTGTCTGCCCTCCCGTGGGTGTGTTCGAGGCTCTTTCCCCATTTTCTGCTCCTGAGTGGGTCTCGGGGCCTGGATGTTTCACAGGATGCAAGTTTCTTCCCTTCCAGCCACGAGTCTCTGATCGGCAAGTCCAGACAGGGCACTAAGCTCTCCTTACCCACCTGGGGGCCCCGAGCCCTGACCGCCGACCACCAGGGCTTTTCTGTAGGGTGTGGGGCAGACTCATGCGTGAATTGGGCTAAAAAGATGCTTCCAGGAATCCTTGTTTTAAGTGCACTGGAGCAGAGCTGGGGAGCGGGGACCACTGGTTTGCTCAGAATTTGGTCCTGATGACAGCCGATGAGTCAACATAAGTACCTCCTGAATGAAGCATTCCACAGACTGATTTTACACATGACGGTTGTGATGGCTGGAAAAGGCTTCACACAATGAGACAGTTTGAGCTGCATTTGAAGGAAGAACAGGTCCCTGTAGGTGGAAATGAAAGATAAGGGTGATTCAAGCCATCAGCAGCAGCAGGGGTGGGGTGGTGCAGACTCCCCATGGATGGTGGGCATGGCTGAAATGCAGGAGAGGGCAGGGGTGCGAAGGAACAGCAGGGCAGCATTAAAATTCCCCTGCAGAGAGGGGACGTGACTGAGATACTATCACATGTATACAAGTGAGAGATGATTTGAGAATGATTTCTGGGAGCCTGTGGGAAGAGCACGTGGTCATCATCAGTTCTCGGGATCTCTTTATGAAGTGAAAGAGCCGTGCCTCTGCCTATCTTGTGAGCTGTTAAGATCAAATCGGATAATCTTCAGTGAGCCTTGTAAATGCTAAAGCCTATGACAGGCTGTTCCATCCCCCTTGTCTTCACCCTCCTTTCCTCCTCGGAAACGTGAACCCTGCTGGGTACCTCATTATCTGCCTGGCTTCCTCATCCATAATGTGAGCCCTGAGTACTTGCTGGGTATCTCGCTGTTCACCTTCCTTCCTCAGTAACATGAACCCTGAGTATTTGCTGGGTACCTCGCTGCCTGCCGTACAGCTGGTTGTATCCTTCTCAAATGCACTTAGCTGGCACATAAGCAGAAGTGCTCGCCGGGCTTTGGGAGGGCTTTCTGACATGTGGGTGCCTGCTTTTCCCTGTTAGGCTGGAGCTGCAGGAGCCCTCCTAGACCAGACAGAGGACCAAGGCTGTGGCCTCGGGGTGGGGACTGGGGGAGCTCGCTGGGTTTATTGTGTGGGTGAGAGCAAACTTCAGTCCCACTGCGGCATCAGGATTCAGGGTTCCTTCTGGAATGTTCTGAGTGAGAAACAGGAAGTGTGCACAGGTGCGTCTTCTGGGGATTTTATGGTTATCTTGAGAGAGCACTGGTGCCTCGGAGCTATGAACCTGCAGAACCACTTCTTCCACTAACGGCCGCCTTTATAGAAAGAATGACTTGCAAACGATGCCACTTCAGATGTGGAGGTATTTGCAGGTGTGGCCTGAAAAATGAACAAAATGACTTTCATCTCAAGGAAAGTACCTTACATTATTCCCAATGATAGACATTTGAGCTTTCCAATGAGTATTAAAATATAAAAATCTTGTGTCCACCACTTTCTCATGTGATCAATGGTGATATTGATGTGTTTTTGTTTGTTTTTTGATATAGAAGGAAATGTGGAAGTTGCTCATAATTCTGAACCAGTGTTTTCTAACCAATGTGTGATTACAAAATCGTGTGCTGGTAAAAGCCATTCAAGTGCAGGACGGACCAGTTGACTCAGAAGGAATTGGGGCAGAAAGGCCCGTCGACCAGAGCGCAGTCTCTGCGTTGCAGACAGCCTGTACGGAAGTGCCACTTGTTACATTTGGCAGCAGAGAATACCTAAAATGATCTGAAAACACAATGAAAATACTGCTTCCTACTTGTATATCAGCGTGGGGTCGGACTTCTTTCATAAACTTCAGCCACGGCTCTGTAGCCCACTGAATGCAGATGCAGGCATGAGAACCCTGCTGTCTGAGGTGCAGAGATGTTAGGTGTTTTCACAGCAGTACAAACTGTTGCCACGCTGCTACTTATTTTGGAAAATGGTTTCTTCTTGAAGACTGTGTTAAGATGTAATGACTTTATCGTTGTAAAATAAACTAAATTGTTATCTTTTTTTTTTTTTTTTTGACACGGATTCTTACCCTGCCACCCAGGCTGGAGTGTAGTGGTGTGACCTTAGCTCACTTCAAACTCTGCCTCCTGAGTTCAAGTGATTCTTGTGCCTCAGCCTCCCTAGTAGCTGGTACTACAGGTGTTCGGCACCATGCCAGGCTAATTTTTGTATTTTAGTAGAGATGGGGTTTCACCATGTTGGCCAGCCCAGTCTTGAACTCCTGACCTCAAGTGATCCACCTGCCTCTGCCTCCCAAAGTGC
>NW_020258192.1:0-6664 GCF_003255815.1 Theropithecus gelada
ATCACTTATCCACTCAGCATGTGTGTGCATGTGCCTGTGTGTGTATTCCATCTTTCATTTTTATTTTTTAAATTGAGACAGAGTCTCACTCTGTCGCCTAGGCTGGAGTGCAGTGATGCGATCTCAGCTCACTGCAACCTCTGCCTCCTGGGTTCAAGCGATTCTCCCACCTCAACCTCCTGAGTAGCTGGGACTACAGGTATGTACTGACAAGCCCTGATAATTTTTCTATTTTTATTAGAGATGGGGTTTCCCCATGTTGGCCAGGCTGGTCTCAAACAACTGCCCTCAGGTGATCTGCCTGCTGTGGCCTCCCAAAGTGCTGGGACTACAGGCATGAGCCACTGTGGCCTGGCCCTGTAATTCCATGTTTTTAATGAGCAAAATATGTACATCAAAAAGAATCCAGATATACAAAAGTTTTTCTCTTATCCTTGTTCCTTACTCATTCATTAACCTGTCTCAATGCCATCAGTGTTTTCAATTTACTGGGTATTCTTCCAGAGAGAGCTTATATATTCATATGAATTGTACAATCCTCTCTTAAAACCACTATTTCCATCTTTGCACACTTCACAAGCAAGTGACTTTGCCAATGTCTTCACCAAGGGAAGAAAAAGGGGGAAATCAATCTTCATTCAACTATTATGTGCCAGCTGCCTCAATACATCCTATCTCATTTAATCNAATCTTCATTCAACTATTATGTGCCAGCTGCCTCAATACATCCTATCTCATTTAATCTTCATAATGCCTCGCTGAAGTTGATACCTGCATGTTCAACGTGGTAATCTGAGGGTCAGAATATGTCTCAGTCCATTCACATTGCTGTAAAAAAAGTCTTAGATCAAGTAACTTATGAAGAGTAGAGGCCTATTTTTCACAGCTCCGGAGGCTAGGAAGTCCAAGATCAGGGGACTAGCAGATTTGGTGTCTGGTGAAGGCTGGCTCTCTGCTTCACAGATTGTACCTCTTGCTGTGTTCTCACAAGGTGAAAGGATGGAAAGAGCAAACTCACTCCCTCAAGCCCTTTTATAAGGGCACTAATCCTATCTATGAGGGTGGAACCCTTACAGACCAATCACTTCCCAAAGGTCCCATATCTTAATACCACCATCTTGAGGTTTAAGTTCTACCATGAGTTTTGGAGGGACACAAACATTCAAACCATAGCAGGGTAGTTAGATGACACATATTAGGCCAAAGAGCTAATCAAGGTTTGAAAGTGGAATTTAAATCTATGTGCTTTGGTTTGCCTGCCTTTGAAACATCTATTTTTTTTTTTTTTTAAAGAAAATGATGTTTATTTGGAAATAGAGCATTGCAATGGGAATACACATGCCATCGTAAACTATGTGTGTATTCGGGGAGGTAAAAGAAGACACAGGTGTTTTTGTTTGTTTGTTTGTTTTTTGAGACAGAGTCTGTTTCACACTGTTACCCGGGCTGGTGTGCAGTGGTGCAATCTCAGCTCACTGCTACCTCTGCCTCCCAGGTTCAAGCAGTTCTCCTGCCTCAGCCTCCCGAGTAGCTAGGATTACAGGCACCCACCACCATGCCTGGCTAATTTTGTGTGTGTGTGTGTGTGTGTGTGTGTGTGTGTATTTTTAGTAGAGATGGGGTTTCACTATGTTGGCCAGGCTAGTCTCAAACTCCTGACCTCGTTATCCACCCACCTTGGCCTCCCAAAGTGCTAGGATTACAAGAAGACACATGTTTTTTAAAGGAAAAAAAGAAAGATTACATAGTTGTTTTTAAAAGAAATAGCTTTGGCTACAGAGATGAGTAGCAAGGGTTATGGCAATCTGAAGTTGGACAGGCGGTTGCTGGGCAGATAAAGCATCTATTTGCTGAGTTCTATAGTTCTATTCATGTGTATCTGAGCCCTTGATGCAGCAGGTTTCTGCTGGATGATTGGCTCTTTCTGCCACAATGGACTACTACACAGGTCTTCCTCCTCCGCTGCTCTGTCTTCTAGCTGATTCTTTTTTTTTTTTTTTTTTTTATTGCTATACTTTAAGTTCTAGGGTACATGTGCATAACGTGCAGGTTTGTTACATATGTATACTTATGCCATGTTGGCGTGCTGCACCTGTCAACTCATCAGCACCCATCAACTCGTCATTTACATCAGGTATACCCCCAGTGCAATCCCTTCCCCCTCCCCCTCCCCATGATAGGCCCCGGTGTATGATGTTCCCCTTCCTGAGTCCAAGTGATCTTATTGTTCAGTTCCCACCTATGAGTGAGAACATGCAGTGTTTGGTTTTCTGTTCTTGCGATAGTTTGCTGAGAATGATGGTTTCCAGCTGCATCTCTGTCCCTACAAAGGACACAAACTCATCCTTTTTTATGGCTGCATAGTATTCCATGGTGTATATGTGCCACATTTTCTTATGCTCAAGGTTGTGAAAGCTTGGCCTCTTTCCTTGTGGCACTTAGAGCAATGATTTGAAGTGAGTTGATTGTCAATAAATGTCCATTAATTAAATTACTTGGCACTCCCCCTGACCTCAGCCTAGAGCCCTTGCTATTGCTTCCTCTGCTCCTAACACTCCTGCAGCTTTGCTCAATTGCTTTTCTTTTAGGATTTATCCTTTTACCATACTTATGTCTCTAGAGACTTGTTTCTTGATGTGTGGACCGTGGACCAACAGCATCAACATCACCTAGGAGCTTATTAGAAATACAGATTCTCAGGCCCCACCCTAGACCTACCAGACCAGAATCTATTTTCACAACATCATCTGGTGGTTACTATGCATATTAATGTTTGAAAAACACTGTTCTAGATGTGCCCACAGGTCAAGTGTAGTCAGCTGCCTGTGGTCACATTTGAAATGGTTTTATGAGTACCTATACAAGATACATAATTTATCCTATGCTCCTGAAAAACCTAGGAAACTTACTATATGTTCATTAAGAACAAATTTGCTGACCTCTGCTGTAGAATCTATGCGTTACTGTACTTGAATGTGGGGTGGATATTTAATCTTGCTTTTCCCCATGTACCATGGGCATGGAGTTGAGTACTGATTCTGCCATGCTTCTTCTGTGCACTTCTGGTGTTTTGTACATTCACAGTCATGACTTCACATTATGATTTACATTTTGTTTGTATGTTTACAGGTATGGCTCTCTACTAGGCAGAAAGCTCCTTGAAGACAGATGAGGCCAGGCTCCCTAGAAGCAGAGCCTGCAATGGGGATTGTTGTTGAGTGAGTCATTGAAGGAGTGCTCTCAGGGAGAACCTGGAAGGAAAGGAGGAAAGCAGGACAGGCTAGAGTAAGAAGCTAAGCAAAGATGTTGTGGCTGCACTGGAGTCTAACTTCACTGTGATTTTTGGGGGGGTACTCTGAAATGTAAATAACACTGTAGACTTACCCCACCTTGAGGCAAGGGGCTAAGCTTTTTGTATCACGTCATTGTCCTGGGCTGGCCGTGGAGGAAGGCATGACCTCACAGGCTTTTCTGGATGAGGCTGCTTCCCTTGGCTGAACCCACCTGTGAGCCTTTGGCAGCCTCTATTCAAGCAGCTGGGGTGGGGGAGAGTGAGTTCCCTTGTGGCTTTTTATTTTAATCTCTGTATCCTTGGTTTCTAGTACAGTTTCTGGCACTCAGTAAGCATACAATAAATCTTTGCTACATGGGTGAGTCTCTTCCTAATATAATACTTACTCACTTGTCAGTTAAAATAGACAGTACCCATTGTCTTTGTTTATGTTCATGCAATTAATAAAGCAAATATTCTTCTGACTAGTTAAACAAGACTAAATGAGATCATCCAGATGAAGGTACCTAGCAAACTGCCTGACATATAATAGGCAACAATAAATGTTAATTTCCTCTTGAGATTAAATAGGCTATATATATTTTATTAGGAAGAGTGTTTCCTGTTTATGGCTTATAACAAATTTTAATGAATCAAGAGAGATTTCTGCTCTTATTATCTGTGTAATCTCTACTTGAGGTAGAGACCTCTACTTGAGGTCTACCTCAGCTGTGAAGAGGTATAATGATGGTATAATCTGAGATGTTGTACTAACAGTATATTAGAGAGTGAAGGAAGTATCAGAGAAAAATATGGTTAGCTGTTAAAATCATCTACAAAAAAAAATAATGATTGCTGCCAGGTATTCAGTGCCTAACTATAGGACAGGCACTGTCCTAGGAGCTTTATGTACTTTATTATCAGTCCCCCAAACAACCCTATAAGGTGGGTGCTATAATAGGTTGGTACACAGTAGGTAGACAAATTAGGATATTAGCAAAACAAGGCACTAATATGTATATATTTTTTGATGTTTTAAAAATAGCATTAAAATAGTCGTTCTGTTAAAAATCAGAATTTTATGGATTTTTTACATTTATTAGTTTTTAAAATTTGAATTACATAAGGGATTACTACCACCTTTCTAGTGCAGATGATTTCTATAAGTTTTAATTTCATACCCTTTTACCCCTGTGTATTAATTAACCCATTTTCAGAACTGAGGGACCTGCAACTCAGAAAGGTTAGATAGCCACTGGCTCCATCAAGAGTCAGGAAGCTGGTGACAAAGAAATTGGAGGGCTGGAGGGTAAAAGCAGGAGAAGGTGATACTCAGAGGGGAAGGACACTAGAGAAGTCAGTCCTGAATCCACCAATGAGGTACCGCTGCAACTATGTCTGGAATTGGCTCAGGCTGGCAGATTCCAGAATGACCCAGATGAAACCGCTTTAGCAATCTCCAGCAACTGCCATTCTGTCAGAGTCAGAAGCAGAAATCTCTTTTTCCAGTCTTCTTATCTCTTGCCAGTGCCTCCTGTTGATAGAATCGACCAGGAAGTAAACAGGCGAGGGAGTCTCAGAAATGGAGTTTGCACATACCTAGCCTAGTAGAGGAGAATAGAAAAGTTGGGTATGGGTTAGAGAGATGACATGCAAATAACCAGGAGACCTATACAGCTGGAATGTGGTATGGCCAGGCTATTTGTCTGTAGAATGCATATATTTTACAACAAAGCCATACTAGTGAGCTAATCTACGCACTTCACTTGAAAATTCATGTTTGAGTTAATTTAACTTACTTTACTTGAAATTTCATGTTTCTTAGGATTGAAAACTAGTCATTTGTCCTCTGGTTTTGGCTTTTTATTCAGCTTTGAATATGATCTTTCAAAACAGAGAAGAAATTTTCTCATATTGGTGACTTTATTAATATTGGCATTGGTGCCCGTGGGGTGAAATCTCAGCATTTTGGAACCCTGATGGGACGTTCTGCTTCTACTCATTATGACATTTTCTCATCCCCCAGAGATAGCAGGTTTGAAACTGAAATAGAAATTTATATTCCTACTTACAATATCCAAGTTATTTGGTAGCAATTCTTAAAGTGTGTCTAGAACCAAATGGCATTGAATTTTTCCATTACTGATACCCTTTTAATCATGATAATTTATGGAACACCATTGAATTAGGTAGTGGGGATGCTAGATTAGATAAGATAAAATTCCTGTTAATGGGATGCTCATACCATAATACTTTACCCAAGCTGAGATAGTTTCTATTAGTTCCCTAGCAAGCACTTTTTTTCATAGAGAAAAATGTAAACTTAGGTTGCACAGTTTCTTTTCTTTTTAAAGATACCTATTCTCCATTTTAATCTAAGGAATTCAATACAGAGGAGGGACATTAAAGAGGGTAAATTTTGTATCCTACTATATTCCTGCAATGCTCACTAGTTTAGCTGGATAGTCCTGTTTTATAACATTGGTCCTCTATTTCTTGCTGGAGTAATAATGGCTGAGAAGTAACTGTTGTCTAATGAAGAAGGACATACAGGAATACTGTGACCTGGCCTCATTTTGTTTTTGCTGGCACACAAAGATTATGGGTGTGAGAAGCAGCAAATTATAAGGGAGAGTGATTCCATAGCTCCAGATCGTAGAATATTCTCCAGCAAGAAAGTATTGGACATGACCAACTGCGAGGCACTTTTCTCTATTTTACACCCTTATTTAAAAAATAATGCTACTCATTACCTACAAAATCAATCAAGAATCCATGGCATGACATTTAAGGCCATTAAACAAAATTCCTGTTAATGGGAAGCTCATACCCTAATATTTTACCCAAGCTGATATCCTTTCTATTAGTTCCCTAGCAAGTCACGTTCTTCCTCCAATCTTGTCTACCTTTAACAACTGATTCCTATGACCAAGTTCCAGCTTCCAGCTGTTTGTTAAGCGAAACAATCTTTTTAATAAAAACAAAACCTTATACAGAGCTTCAAAATATAACAGATAAATGCAAAATTGGTCCGGTTAAGAATGGTGGAGGATTCAGAATTCGAATGCCTTGTCTTCTTTGTGCTTTGGCCACACAGGCACTTATTCCAAATTCCAGACTGTTCTGACTAGTCTCAGTGTTTCATTTTTGTCTATTTCTTTGACTTTGTCTATGGATTTTTGTTGTTGTTTTTGCTTGGAATGATCTTCTCTAGCATCTTGTGTGCAAATCCATCTCCAATCTAAATTCTTTGTCTTCCAGGAAGCTCTTCATAATTTGCTCCACTTGAAGCCAAGCTAGACCTCCTCTGTGTTTCCAGTGGTAGTATTCAGGGAAGGTTGTTGTACTGTATTGTGAACCATCTTGAAGTCAGGGACTTCCTGTCTATCTCTG
>NW_020258193.1:0-6663 GCF_003255815.1 Theropithecus gelada
TTGTCTTGTGTTGTCTTGTGTGTTCATTCCTTTGTTTAGGAAACACGTGGACCCCAACATCTGGCACAGCGAGCAGGGTCCGTGGCTCCACGAGAGCAAGGAACCAGAGGGGGAACACACTGGGCAGGTAAATAAAGAAAGGGGGACCCACGGGAAAATTATGGGGAATTCCACCTCTCTGGCCTCTGAATATTTGTGGTTACTCCAGGGACTGTTGATGTCTATAGGAGTAGAAGTTAGTTAAGGAACATAAGACTTTGAAGTGATTGTTTGCCCATGTTGAACAACATTGTTATTGGTTTCAATATCAAACCAAAGTGCAGTTAAATCTAAAGGAATGGTTACAAGTGATTAAAGTACTGCATCGAGCTCATCAGCGAGGGCAAATGATGCCTCTGACTTTGTGGACTTTGTGTGTAGTTCCATTACTCAGGCATTAGAGTTACTTGAAACTGACTCAGAGCATGGTGATACTGCCACAGGAGGTGAGGCATCTGAAGCTTTAGAGAGGAATGATCCTAGAGAGGAACATATTTACGCCCTGGTTGTTGAGGACAGGGAATTGGAAAAAGAGCTAATGCCTCCGTCATCTGAAGGAAATTCTGATTTGCAGTGCATTTTAGAGATGTTCCAACAGTTGTTAAAATTGCAGGGTACCGCTGCTCCTGTTTCTCGTATCTCTCCACCATGAGCCTTCCCTGTTACCTTCCCTTCTGCTATTTCTCTTTGCCTCCACCTCCAACCTCTTTGCCTGTGTCAGGTCAGGTTTTCTCTGTGCCTCTTCCTCCTGTAGGAGAAAAGAAGGAATCGAAGGAAAAGGATGATTTCAAGGAATTAGATTTATTCCCAATAACACGGGCTGCTTTCGGCCCCAATGCTCAGTTCCCAAACGGTGGCCAGAATGTGACTTTTACAGCCCTACAATTTAAATTTTTGAAAGAAATGCTAATTATGGACCTCAGTCACCGTTTGTTCTTGGCCTTCTCGATTCCTTCTCTTTAGAACATATGATGATTCCTATTGACTGAGAAACATTGGGACAGGCTGTCCTTGATTGTTTGCAATGGCTTCAATTAAAAAGTTGGTGGTCGGAGGAAGCAAGAGTACAAGCTAGAAAAAATGCTACCCGAAATCCCCCAGGACCTACTGAAGAGCAGCTTACGGGTTCAGGACAATACACCACTCTTAATGCTCAGGCAGGCCTAGATGATATTGCTCTCACTCAGATTAAAGCCTTGTTTATAAAAGCATGGACTAAGGTTGAAATAGCGGGTAAAACTTCTTTATCTTTTGTAAAGATCCTACAAGGAGCCACTGAGCCGTATCCAGATTTTGTAGTCCGTCTTCAAGATGCTGTATTAAAGACTGTAGGTTCAGGCGCTGCTGCTAAAATTCTTTTGGATACTCTGGCTTTTGAGAGTGCTAATCCCGAGTGCCAAAAATTGCTGTATCCTCTAAAAGCTAGTGGAGCTGATTTAGCTGAATACATTCAGGCTTGTGCAGGTGTTGGAGGAGCTATTTACAATGCTCAATTGTTTGCTAGGGCACTTTCTAAGGCTTTAAAAGGCAATTCTACACAAAGTATATGCTATCAATGTGGGAAATCCGGTAATTTTAAAAACGAATGCCAGAAAAAATTAGGCTCTTCTGCTCCTAAAGAAAAAAGGTTACCATCTGATATGTGTAAACGATGTGGCAAGGGTCGACATTGGACCAATGAATGCCATTCAAAAACTGATAAGAGTGGAAATTTATTGTCACCCCTCTCGGGAAATGGGAACCAGGGCCCGAAGGCTTGGGGCCCCAACAACTACAATGCAGGCCTACGCCAGTACCCAGTGAGCAGTGGCTTACAACATCAAGGAATGACCTCGAGTCCTCCTTAAAGACATCCTACCCTACCCCAGTTTCTCAGCTTTATGCTGCCACTAAGCAGAGTGCCGCTGCTGACCTAGCTATTGTCCAACCTTATACTTTATCTCCTAATGGAGGAATATATAAGTTGGCTACCGGAGTGTGTGGTCCTTTGCCAAAGGGACATGTAGGACTTTTACTAGGTCAAAGCAGCAGCGCTATGCGGGGGTTAATGGTGGTCCCAGGAATTATTGATCCTGATTTTACTGATGAAATCCTTATTATGGTACAAGTCTCACAATTTATGCGCCTAGAGGCAGGGGAACGTATTGCACAATTGCTTTTATTGCCTTTTCTTCCTTTCTTATCTAGAGATGTGTCTCGTCAAGGAGGTTTCGGTAGTACTGGGAAAGCTGTTTTCTGGGAAACTTTAGTTTCTGATCAAAAACCTTTATGTTCATTGCAAATTAATGGGATACTTTTTGAGGGATAAGTCTAGTCAACACAGGAGCGGATGTATCTATTATATGTTTGGCTCAATGGCCTGATCATTGGAAAAAGAAACAAGTATCAGCTATTCTTTCCAGCCTAGGTACTGCTTCTATAGTCTACCAAAGTGTCGAGCCCCTGAGCTGTGTAGGACCTGAAGGACAACAAGGAAAAGTGTTCTTTTATATTGTTCTCATTAATATTAACCTTTGGGGCCATAATCTTTTACAACAATTTGGTGCCTTTTTAAGCATTCCTCATATTCCTTCAGCTGCCAAAAATATGATGTTCAAAATAGGATACAATCCTTTAAACTCTTAGCCACTGTCCACAAGCCTCAAACTTTATAATTGAAGTGGAAAACTACAACTCCTGTTTGGGTGGAACAGTGGCCATTATCTAAAGAAAAACTTAAGGCTTTAAAGAATTTAGTTAAGGCCGAGGGGCATATTGAACCAAGTACTTCTGCATGGAATTCCCCTGTGTTTGTCTTGTCAAAAAAAAAAAAAAAAGAAAGAAAGAAAGAAAGAAAAAAGGAAAATGGCACTTATTAACTGATCTTAGAGCTGTAAATACTTGTATTCAACCTATGGGGACTTTATCCCCTGTAGCAGAAGACGAATTGTCATTTGTAGAAAATAGAATTACTGAAGCTCACCTTGATTATATTACACCCAATCTTCCACTTTCGTTGTGTCTTTTTCATACTCCCCATTCGCCAACAGCCGTTTTACACCAAGATAATAATATTCTGGAGTGGCTGTTTTTGGCTAATAAAGCCATTAAGAAAATTCACCCATATATTGATAAATTGGCTGAATTAATTATTAAAGGACAACATAGAGCTCGTCAGTTTCTTGGTGCTGACCCTATAAAAATTATTATCCAATTATCTAATCAATACATTGAATCTCTATTGAAAACTCATGAAGGTTGGCAAATGACTTGCGCTGAGTATACTGGTTCTTTTTCTCAGCATTATCCTAGTAATAAATAATTTGCTTTTCTGCAACAATATTCTTCACTGCCATATAATCCTATCTCTTACACTCCAGTTAAAGGTCCCACCTTTTTTACTGATGCTTCAAGCAATGGAAAGGCTGGATACTGGACTTCAGACAATTAAAAAATTTCTCACTATCCATTTGAATCAGTACAACAAGGAGAACTTTTTGCCATTCTTATGGTTCTACAAGACTGGCCTCAAACCCCTTGTAATATAGTTAGTGATTCTCAATATGCTGTATATGTAACTAAATATATTTCTCAGATTTCTTTCTTTACTTATTGGCAGTGTCCAACGGGCTCAGGATGAGCACCAACTACATCATACCAATAGTTTAGGATTACAACGGCAATTTTCTATAACACACCGTCAAGCCTGAGCTATTGTCAGAGCTTGCCCACCTTGTGCTCCTATTATTGCACCTTTTTTAAGTCCAGGTATTAATCCTCGAGGCACTCAACAAAATCACATGTGGCAAATGGATGTAACTATGTTCCTTCCTTTGGTCGTTTAAGATATGTTCATCATACTATTGATACGTGGTCACATTTCCAGTGGGCTACGCCATTACCTTCTGAAAAGGCTGACTCTGTTATTACTCATTTACTTACTTGCTTTACAGTTATGGGAGTCCCTGCTGAATTAAAAACTGATAATTCCCCTGCTTATTGCTCTCGCAAATTGGCTGCCTTCCTCTCTTTATACCATATTCATCATTCCACTGGTATTCCATTTAACAGTCAAGATCAAGCAATTATTGAAAGAGCCAATGCTACCTTAAAATTACAACTTTTAAAACTAAAAGGGGGAGATGGGCTAGATTCCCCAAAACATCAAATTCTGAAAGCCCTTTTTACTTTAAATTTTCTCAACCATTGGCGCCAATTACGGCAGTCTGCAGCGGTGAAACATTTTCAACGGCCTTTAGAAAAGCCACAAAACAGTATTCTGTGGGTGCATTGTCCTTCATTACAAGGGCAATATTTAAAAGGAAAAGTTTTACAATGGGGCCGAGGCTATGCTCTTGTCCGTACAGGTGCCGGAGACGAGTGGTTTCCATCTCGACGGTTGAAACAGTGCCATGGCGAAGAGGAGCTGATCTGAAGAGTTCCTGAAGGAATTCCAGGAGCTAAATCTGAGCCCTCAGAGAACATTCACCTTCGGAACTCAACGTGCAGAGCCCCCGACATGGGGACAACTGAAAAGGTTAAGAAGCTGAAGGGGTTGTTCAACAAGCTGGGCAGCCCAAAACCCCACTGACTTTATTCCTGGCTATGCTGGCCATAGTAAATTGTCAGGTAACAGCTGGAGAATTTACATACTGGGCTTATATTCATTTTCCACCCTTATATCAAGGTGTGGCCTGGGGAGACAGAGAAGTCCCAGTATTTACTAATGATACTGCTTGGATACCATCGCCTTTTTTAAACCAGGATCCTGAATTAAACACTGGCACAGTAAATAGTTCATATCAATTTGGGGTTGAAGGGTTACCTATATGTCTTGGGGGTAGTCCACATTGTCTGCATCTTTCTCATGAGGCTTGGGCTGTTCGCTATAACCATAGTCATATCTCTGCCTTTACTATGACTATTGTGGCTCAAAGTTTCAAGTATAATCATACTGCAGTACTTAATGAAACTCTGCCAAGTACATTATCTTTATGCCCCATCCCCGATGTGTCTGGAGGTGTTTCCCAACTAGAGTGGACTAGATGTAGAGGTAATGGGCCACGATTGTTGTTAGAAGTAAAAGGGAAGAGTCGTAAATACCTTGTTACAGATTGGAGTGTACATGGAGATTTTCAGACTAAATTCAGTCATGTCAACCTGCGTTGGCATAAAGGTAATTACAGCATTTCTGCAGATGGCAATGAAACTATTATTTGGCATGATGGTGGTCTATCACCCGCTATGCCACATTTGGCTAATACCTCACAAATACAATGTCATATTTGGAAGTTGCTAGCTGCTGGTAAACCAATGTTCACTTTCACGGGAAACATGTCCTTAAATCTTACTATAATTGCTAACCCTTTCCATATATCTTTGCATCGAAATAGTTCTAGATATGTTATCGCATGTGTAAGAAAGCCTTACTTGTTGACAGGAATTTTTAAATGGGATAATAATACAGGGGTAGTTAACTGTACAAACAATTGTACATTCTTAAGTTGTATAAATACTACTTGGTGGAATAATAATTGGAATGAGTCTCATTCCGATTTATATATACTAAGAGCCAGAAAAGTAACCTGGCTACCTGTAAACTTAACATGTACTTGGAATGAATCTGCTGGGATTACTCAAATTTACAAGGTTATGCAAGATCTTGTCCACTGCAGTCACAGGATGGTTGGAATCATTGTGACCGCGGTGATAGGACTTGTAGCAATTGCTTCCACCGCCGCTGTTGCTGGATTAGCTCTACACCGGAGTATACAAAATGCAGAATTTGTGCAACAATGGCATGAACAATCACATTTGTTGGGGCAGCAGCAATGAGACATAGATGCTCATTTGACTGAACGAGTGAATAATCTGGAGCAAGTGATTTCTTGGTTGGGAGATCAGCTAACAGTGTTGAATACCTGAGCTTTGTTGAAATGTGATTGAAACACTACCCAATTTTGTATTACTCCTGTTCCTTTTAACAGCACTGTACATATCTGGACTGAGATAAAGAGACTTTTAATGGTCATAATAATTTTTCCCTAGAAATACAAGAATTAACACAGAACATTTCTGAACCATTTCGCAATCAGTTACCGTTGCTGACTGGTGCAGATTTGATGACTGGTATTGCACAAAGTTTGACATCTTTGAACCCTATGAGTCCTGTAAAAACTTTGCTGACCTCTGTTTCTAGTAATGTATTGATTGTTGTTCTTGCCTTTGTCATTTTCACAGTCTGCTGGAGACAGTGCCAAAGGGCAAACACCGAATCCCAGCGAGCCCAACATGTAATGATGGTTTTAAAAGAAATTCAAACTTGTAAATAAGGAAAGGGGAAATGTAGAGGACTATGTGCTCACAAACAGGGTGTTCCCGATAAGTCCTGCTCTTGCAAAGGAAGCAGGGTGTTCCCAATAAGTCCTGCTCTTGCAAACGAAGCAGGGCGTTGGGGGCTTGTTTATGTGTAAACATCTTGAAAATCCAGAAAGTCAGGGAAAGGTCAGAAAAACAACAATGTGTCTTGTGACTTGGCAACATTCCACAAATGACTGTAAAAAATAAAGCAGAGCAGGCCATTCAAGGCGGCCGCCACGTTTGTCTTGTCTTGTGTTGTCTTGTGTGTTCATTCCTTTGTTTAGG
>NW_020258194.1:0-6662 GCF_003255815.1 Theropithecus gelada
CTTGAGCCCTATCTATTCTCAGCATACTGTTTTCAAAGGCCCCTGCATTTCCCCCCTTTTAATTTTGTTTTGCCTCAATCCTAAACAGGTAGCCCATATTTGTTCCTGTGTTTTCTTTTGTTTTTGGTGGCGACGGAGGGAGCATCGAATCACCAAAAGAAGTAGACCCAAACCAAGTGCCCAAAGCAATATACTTCCAGAGATTGTAGAAATCCATGTTTTTATCTGAGTCCATGGGTTAAAGGCAGCAAGGCGCTGCCCCAGCTCCTGCAAGGTTACAGTTCCAGACAGCACATGTAATTGTTTTCGAAATGCTTCGGAAATGTTCTGAGTGAGCTCTTGAATGTCCAAACTAATATTTTTATGGCCAATTAATAATTTTTGGATTACAGTCCAATTTTGAGAGATGTTAAAAGGCACAGGCGTTACACAAAATTGAGTGGAATTCCAATCACATTGTAATGTTACCCTTGTACTGAGTACAGTGAGCTGATCTCCAAGCCATGTCAATGCTTGCTCCATGTTGTCCAATCTTTCAGCAAGTTGAGAATCAATGTTTCATTGTTGAAGCCATAACCGGTGAGATTGTTCATGCCATTGCTGCACAAATTCAGCATTTTGTATGCTTTGATGAAGAGCGAGCCCTGCTACAGCTGCAGCGGAGGCAATGGCAACAAGACTCATCACCAAGGCAATTATAAGTCCAAGGGCACGGCGGGTTCGCTGAAGAGAAGTCCAAATATAAGTTTCAAGAGGGATGCCCCCCACGGTCACGTAAGATTAACAGGCAGCCAAATTTCCTTACGAGCCCTGAGGATATAAATATCCCCAGCAAAGTTGTGCCACCAAGAATGATTGAGGCAAGACAAAAATGTACATGTATTTGTATAATTAACAATTCCCATATTATTATCCCATGTCAAATTCCCTGCTAATAATAGGTAGGGCTTACGGACACAAGCAATAATATATCGAGAGGTATTCCGATATAACTGAATATGAAAGGAATTAGTTGGGTTAGAAAGATTAAGAGACATATTCCCCACAAAAGTGTTAATGGCATCACCTGCAGCTAACAACTTCCAAAGATGACTCTGTACTTAGGCCTCCTTCACACCATACCAAGGTTTCATTATTGTTAGCAGCAATACTTTTATTTACCCGGTGCCATTTCAAAGGTATGTGACTAAATTTTGTTTGAAAATCACCGTGCATACTTCAATCAGTTATTTGCATCCCATTGTATTCTAATAAAATCCGGGTTTTATTTCCCCGACATAGTTGCCACTCCAGCACCTCAATATTAGGAGAAACCTCTGGAATAGGACAAAAAGGTAAAGAACTAGGAATAGTTTCATTACTATATACAGTATGATTATAATAACAGTATTAGCAGCCACATAACTATGATTACAGCGAACAACCCAGGCTTCATACGATTTTCGGAGACAATGAGAACTATTTCCCATGCATATTGGAAGTTCTTCCACTCCAAATTGGTATGTGTTGTTTATAATTTCCGTTTCCCGTTCTATATTGTCCTTGTCTATATAGGGGGACGGCATTCAAGTAGTGTCATTGGTGAAAACCTTAATTTCCGCCTCTCCCCAGGCGACTCCCTGATACAAGGGTGGAAAGGGAATATAAGTGCAGTATTCATACAAAGCCTCACTAAGGGAAATAAGTCCCCCGCTGAGGCACATCCAACAACGGAAGAAATGCATGCTGAATCCAGTTTTCTTTTCAACAGGGTTTCAATCATCTTGTAGGAAACCACTCAGGTCCGCTCCCTGTAAGGACAAGAGCATAGCCCCGTTCCTGTTTTAGAACTTGCCCTTGAACATACTTACCTTCTTCATTAGGATACCAAATCTTTAAATTGTCAGCGGGGACTATCACTGAGGGAGGTGAGGAAAGATGGGTTACGACAGCGGAGTCTTGCAATTGTCTCCATTGATTCAAAAAATAATTAAGGTAAAAAGAACCTTCAAAATCAAAAAAATTAAGGTAGAAAGGTTAACCTTCAAAAAAATCTGGTTTTTTTTGGGGGGGCTCATTTCCCCCTTTTTGTTTTAATAGTTGAGTTTTTAAAGTTAAATTTGCGCGCTCAATGATGGCTTGACCTTGACTGTTGCCTGGGATCCCGGTGATATGTTGAATATTGTATTGCGTAAGAAAACTTGTAATTTATGAGAGACATAGGCAGGGGCATTATCAGTTTTAAGTATAAAAGGAATGCCCATAATGGCGAAACAAGCTAAGAGATGTGTAACAGAATCAGCTTTCTCAGATGGCAACGGAGTGGCCCATTGAAAATGAGAAAAAGTATCAATGGTATGATGAACATACTTTAATCGTCCAAAAGAAGGAATATGTATAACATCCATTTGCCAAATTTGATTAACTTGAGTACCTCTCGGGTTAACTCCAGGATGGAAGGATGGGATGCTCAAAGGAGCACAGAAAGGACAAGCTCGAATAAGAGAACGAGCTTATTTACGAGTTAAATGAAACCGTCGTTGAAGGCCAGAACTATTAGTGTGATGTAGAGCATGTTCTTGTTCTGCAGCCTGCAAGTGGCCAATTAGAAGTGAATCAATCTGAGTATTTCCATGAACTAATGGTCCAGGCAGTTGAGAATGAGAACGAAGATGAGTGATGAATAAAGGAGCGCGACGTTGGCTCAAAGTAGAAAATAACAAGGAAAAGAGTTTTTGAAGAGAAGAAGTAGCACAAAGAGGTAAAGTGGCCTGAGAAATATAAGAAGTAACATAAACGGCATATTGAGAATCACTAACAATATTACAACCAGTAGTAGGGAAATCAAGTAAGACCATGAGAATAGCAAACAATTCTCCCTGTTGCACCGAGGGATAAGGATAAACTGTAACTCAAGATTGATGAAGCTTCTTGCCAAGAATCAGAAGTTGCAAGAAGATAAATGATCTGACTATGAGTGAATTGAGAAATAATTAAGGAAGGATCTCCTCCCCAAAGTTGTCGACAGTGATGCCGTCCTTTGATGATCAGTTCAGCTAAACGATCGATATAAGTAGCCAAGCGTTTAGATGTTTTATTGGACAAAAAGATCCATTCTAGCGGCCGATTGGTCTGATGAATCATTCCTGTAGGAGAATGTAAAGTATGAAATAAAGGGAAAGGGGAACATCGGGAAGGATATAATGTAAATGAGCCTTTTGAAGTTGCTCTTCCACAAGCTGGAGTTCCTGTAAAGCCAAAGGAGTTAAATGACGTGAGCTGTCCAAGTGACTGTCTCCTTCTAGAATAGAAAAAAGATGTTGTAACTGAATAGAGAAAAAACAATTTTTGAGATCTATGACCATTAATTTTTAACTTTGTGGGATAAGGGCAGGATTAGGAAGACTAGGCTGTAAACTTTCCCTAGGTTTAATGTAAACATTTATAGTTTTAAGACAAGACAAAGACGGGAATTCCATGCAGAAATACGTGGCTTTATATTCCTCTCGGCCATTTGTTTTTTGACTTACTCTTTTAGAGTCCTAAGTATTTCTTTAAATAATGGTCACTGTTTCACCTAAATAGGAGTGGTGGCTATGAGTTTAAAGGATTGTAGCCCATTTTGAACATCATATTTTTGGCAGCTGAGGAAATATGAGGAATGTTTAAAAAAGCAGCAAATTGTTGTGAAAGATCTTGTTCCCAAAAATTAATATTGATAGGAACAATATAAAAATAACAAAAACACTTGACCTTGTTGACCTTTAAGACCGACACAGGTTAAAGGTTCTGCGTCTTGATAAATCACAGAAGCAGCACCCAAGCCAGTGAGTATAACTGAAACTTGTCTTTTTTCCTATTGTATAGGCCTCTAATTTAAACAAATAATAGACATATTCACCACCGTATCAATTAACCCTTTAAAAACTATTTCATTAATGTGCAATGAACATAAGGGCTTTTGATTAGAAACTAAAGTTTCCCAAAAAACAGTTTTTTCTGTGTTACCAAACCCTCCCTACTGAGAATACGTTCCCCTGCCTCTAGGCATATAAATTGTGAGACTTGAACCATAATAAGAATTTTATTAGTAACATCATGTCCTTTTGGCAAAGGGCCACACACTCTAATAGCTAATTTATATACTCCTCTATTAGGAGACAAAGTATAAGGCTGAGTAATAACTAAGTCAGCAGCGGCGCTCTGCTTAGTTGCCACATAAAGCTGAGAAACTGGGGTAAGGTGTGGGATCCTTAAGGAGGACTTGAATTTATTCCTTGATGTTGTAGGCCATTGCTCACTGGGTATTGTATGCAGATTTAGTCAATAACAAATATTTGTAAACAAATAAGGGGATTACAGGTACATAAATTCAGTTCGTAGCTTACTATTCAATAGAGTATCTGCTTTGTAAAAGATGGTGGACCACAAAATACTCAACGGATTTTGGTTTTCAAAACACAGTGATGCTATCGAAGGCTAAATGGATACTTGAAATTGGGATTGGATCTGGTGCTGAGATACAACTTTTACTTAGTTATTGATTTTTCTTTCCTCCGATTATTCCAAGGAGGGTGACTACCATTTTTGTACTTTATAGAGCAGTCTAGAGGAAAGGGTTAAGCATGTAATCTCTGGGGACAGAAAGTCATATTTTCAAAATATAATAGCTATATGACCTTGGATATATTTATAAAACTGTCTTAACTCTGTTTTCCTGTCTACAAAATGGTAATAATTATAAAATTTGTCAGTCTTAAAGGGATGTTGGAAGAACTAAATGCAAGTGAAGATTTCTTCACAGTAGTAGACACATAGTAAGTACTCAGTATACTATGGCTATTATTACTGTTATTATTGTTAATATTACGTCTATTTATTTTAGCTCTTTAATGTAACAAGTGCAGAACCATAATCTCACATCCTTCAGAGTCACGCTGATCTTGTATTTTTTGGTCCTTTGACTAGTTTAGTGATTTATTACAAGAAACCTAGTTAGTTTGTGCATTCTTTTCCTTTCTTATATTTCTCATTTGTAAAGACTGGTAAACCAACTACACTTTCAGACCTGGTGACATAAATTGTTGGGGCCCCAAGCCTGTGGGCCCCAGCTCCCATTTCCCAGGAGAGGAGACAGTAAATTTCCACTTTTATCAGTTTTGAAACGACATTTATTTATCCAATGTCGACCTTTACCACAACATTTGTACACCTCTGAAGGCAGCTTTCTGCCTTGAGGGATAAAAGTGTTCAATTTTTATGACATTCTTTTTTGAAATGTCTAGGTTTACCACACTGAAAGCAAACACCTTGTTTGTTATTTCCTTTTAAGGCTTTAGACAAAGCTCCAGCAAATAATTGAGCATTATAAATAGCCCCTCCAACACTAACACAAGTTTTAATATATTTATCTAAGTTGGCCACATTGGCCTTTAATGATTTTAACAATTTTTGACAGTCAGTATAAGCATTTTTAAAAGACAACGTTTGTAACAAAATTTTTGAAGCAAGGTCAGCACCCACAATTTTCAAGACAGCATCCTGAAGACGGGCTACGAAATCTGAATATTGTTCATTTACCAGCTGTGCAATTGTAACCACTGAGAACGATCAAGAAAAGCCTTCCCCAAAGTCTTCCAGTCTATAGAAATTATCAAATTTTCTGATAAAAAAATATCAAGAAGACCAAGGATAGGGGTTCATAGTTAGAAATGGCAGCTTTCATTTCTTTTAAAAATTTAATTTGTAAGGCATTAAATTGGACATTATTGCCACCATTTGAAAACTGAGCATTAGGAGCAAAAGAAGCACAAATAATTGGAAACAGATCCAGCTCCTTAAATTTTTTTTTTTTTTTTTTTTTTACTTTTCCTTTTCTCCCTTCCCCAATGGCGGGCAAGGCACTGAGAAAACTTTGCCAAACAAAGGTAAAGATAAGGAAGCCCGGGGGTTGGAGGCACTGGAAAATTCTCTTTTAACAGGGCAGAAGGAAAAGAAACAGGGAAAGCTCACAAAGGTGAATTAGAAGAATGTATCTGTAATATTTGTTGAAGCATTTCCATAATACACTGCATGTCAGAATTTCCCTTAGAAGAAGGAAGAGCTGGCTTTTTCTCTTCTCCCCCTTTTGCTACCGTGGCACAAATGGGCTCCATTTCAGATTTATTTTATTTTATTTTATTTTTCCAAATCCTCAGATACCTTTCCTCCTGTGGCTACATTACCACACTCCGAATCAGTCTCAAGTAACTCTAATGTCTGAGTGATAGAGTTACACAAGGTCCACAATTTTAGAGGCATAATATCCCCTAACTGGAGAGCTCTAAGCAAAGCTTTTACTACCTGTAACCATTTTTTCCGATTCAGCTGCACTTTAGTCTGATACTGAAACCAGTAACAATGTTATTCAACATGGGCAAACAATGGCTTCAAAGTCTTTTTCTTTCACTTCCACTCCCATAGACAGCAACAGTCCTTGAAACAGCCATAAATATTCTGAGGCCAGAGAGATGGAATTCCCATAATGAAAGCTTAAGAAGGTTCCCCTTAACAATATCTGAGCCTTACCCGCTCCTAGAGGGTTCCCCTTCTTGTTCTCCCCTACTCACCCGTGCTGGCCCTGCTCGTTGCACCACTTGTTGGGGGCCGCACCGGGGGTGGTGGAGAATGAAAGAACACACACA
>NW_020258195.1:0-25849 GCF_003255815.1 Theropithecus gelada
CACTCAGTGAAGAATTCTTCAAACATCAACTTTTTTTTTTTTTTTTTAGTATACTGTAAGGCTAAGAGATATGAAGAATTAAAATACATGGTTTCTGCCTCTGTGATAGATGCAATTCAGCCAGGAGACAAGCAGTCATACTAAGATCCACATCATTTATTAGATCCAGAATCCCTTTATGCGTAATTCTGAAGTCCAAAAATTCCTGAAAATTTATTTACTTATTTATTTTTGATTAAAGTATTTGGCAGTAAAATCTAACCCAAGATTAAATCATTTGGCAGAGAAACCTGAACTGATGTGACTGAACTGGTGTGACTCTATAGTCTTCATTTATTCTACTTAAGAAGAATATTCATATGTTTCACTGCAGAAATATTAATGTTTTTGATTATAATGTTATGTTTTACATAATATATGTGCTATATTACCTTTTGAAATGTGAAAAATTCCAGATTCCCAAATACATCAGACCTCATGACTTTTGGGAATCTCTATAATGTACAAAAAGTTAAATGATAAAATATTTAAATATCAAATAATATAGTAATAGTAGAAATATTTAAAATTAGTATTTGGAAAATTGCCAGTACTTAGGTGATGGTGTCTCTATGGGGTGTCCCTGCAAATAGGCAGGTACTCAGTCCTAGATCCCAGGCCAGAGGCAGGTGAAATGGGAGTATTTTCTGATGTGTCCAGGCATAAGAAGAGCCAGAATATCTGTACAAACTGAGTTCTTTAGGGAACACTAAGAGTCAAAACAGGGAAACCGAGTTTAGTCATCAAGGGGTTAAGAGATGGCCCAAGAAAGGAAACAAAGGGACACTGGAAAAGAGAGGAATTAAGGGTAAGAGTCCCGGACAGTTGCCTCAAATGAGGATCATAGATCTATCTGCAACCTATGGATATCAGTGGACAGCTGTGATGTGCAGCATAGAGTTTGAACGAACTGGTATAGACAATTGGTGCTAGGATCTTAGATCTGGAAGGGGCCTTTAAAGATCGTTTACCTCTGCTTCCCCTCCCTGTTTTACAAATGAGTAACATAAAGTTCAATAATTATTTTTCCAACCTCTAGTTAGTGGTTAAACCACACACAAACCCAAGTTTCATGTTACCTATCTGGTGCTTTTTCTACTACTATAGAGAGAAAGTATTGCAGTTTGGAGTGGTCAGGAATTATTTTTCAGAAAATAATGAGATTTGAATTCATGACTATAGTAATTTGCAAAAACTTAATTCTGCATAAATCTCTAAATGTATTTTTGTATATATTTTCTTGTTTTTAAGTACTTTGATGAATACCACTGGGAATCCTAAGACCTGGGTTCTAGTTCTAGCCCTACACAGATTATCTAAACTGCCTTGTGCAAATCACTGAACCTCTCTGAGTTTCAATTTTCATCTTTAAAGAAGGTAGGGTCAGGTGACCTTTAAACTCTCTTATTCTGTCGTTTGGATCTGTTTCTGTATTTGCTAAGACAAAATAATTTCCATTAACAATCACTTATTTTAATTATTTAAGGATGACAAAGGCATAGGTATCTATGGCATAGGTATTCAGATCTCTCTACATAGAGAGATATATTCCTTGGAAAGTCTAAATCCATATCTGGAATATAGACTCAGATATTTTGGTAAAATGAAAATAAAAAATAAATTAATACCAACAATGCATTCAACAGTAATCAGTTAACATTCACTGTGTGTTTGCAAAGCACCGAATAAGGTGTGTTCTTTTGCTTTCAAGTTGTTTAGGATTTAATTAAGTTTACTTTAAATAGTTAAAAAACTAAGTAAACACAACAAGCTCCATGGAACTCAGATTATGTTCAGCTGGAATGAATCAGCCTCTAAAAGTGCGGTATGACTGGCTATTCAACCTTTTGTTGGAACTGTTGAAATTAGCATTTCATAATGTAAATATTTTGATACCATACCCTCCTTGATTAATATGAAGTGGTTTGCCATCATTGAAAAAAACTTGTAACCCTTAAAAATTAATGCAAGAGTATAATGTTTCTAATTTATTATCATCAAGGATATTATAACTATATCCCCAATCTCTTTTTTCAGAGTCTCAAGCATGTTAGAGGAGTATCATATTCATTTCACTTTATGTTGTATTAACTAATGGTAAAAATATTTGGTTGGAATTGCATAGCATTGTGATTGACTGGTGAACATTTTAATAAAGGAGATCTAAATAAGATAACATTTTTCAAAAGAAAGACATTGCTGGTGCTTGACTACCTGTTCTGTAAGATGTTTATTCAGTCTTGACAGTTAAATTTAGATTAAAAAATTCAAAGTTACCAGTTTGTGATAATTTTTACAGAATAAACCTTTTTGTGAAAATTTCTTGTTGGTACTTTCCTAAACAATGCTTTCTTCAAACTCTTGCCTGCAACCCACAGTATGAAAGAAATTTTGCATTGTGACCCAGTACACATACAGGTAACTGAAACAAAACTTCCGTGAAAGAGTACTTACCTTACTGTGTGTGATACACAAGAATTTTTAAATGCTGCTCTGATTTATTATTTTAAAATTGTTATGTGAGAAGCCCACTAAATTGATTCATAACTCCCTAAAGGGTCATAATCTGCAGTTTGAAAAGCTTTAGCTAAACTCTGTTTAGAAGATACTTACTATGTATTATTTACCTTTTATTCTCCATTGCCTAGGTCTGTGCTCAGCACATAAATGGTATTCAAATCATGTTTGTTGAGTGTTTTAATTGTACTTGATCTAGTTTCAGAAATGTTACTGGGCTGGGTGTGGTGGATTATGCCTATAATCTTCACACTTTGGGTGGCCAAGGTGGGAGGATCACTTGCGGCCAGGAATTTGAGAGCAGCCTGGGGAATATAGCAAAACCCGGTCTCTACAAAAAAATACAAAAAATAGCCAGGTGTGGTGTTGTTTGCCTGTAGTCCCAGCTACTCGGGAGGCAGAGGCAGGAGGATGGCTTGAGCCCAGGAGGTTGAGGCTGCAGTGAGCCAAGATCATGCCACTATACTCCAGCTTGGGTAGTAGAGTGAGACCCTATCTTAAAGAAAAAAAAAGAAAGAAAGAAGAGAATAAGGGAAAAAGATAAATATCTATACAGGCTGTGCGAAACTATTGAAAGAGATTAGAAGAAAATTATTGTAATTAGAAGATGAACATGAAACATTTATGAAAGTCATCATACATTTTATAAAAACACAGTAACAAAGTTTTGGTTCTGTATAAGAAGTTATAGAAGTAAGTGCTAAACTGTATCTTTTTCAAAGGCCACTATTTTAAAGTCAGAATGAATATTGGCTTTACAGAATGAATTTATTCCTGTAATTTATCTTGAAGCTATTATCTCAGAACCATATAGTGTCTTTCACCTAACTGCTTTTACATGTATATAAGTGTGTGTGTGTAAAGTTGCATTTTGATTGTTATTTTTTTCTAAGAAATATCTTGTAAGCTAACTTATTTTTTATTACCATTCTTTAAACAGTACTCCAAGCCAAATACTATTTGTATATAAATTATATTTTTTCTTTTTTGATTTTTTAACAGTACAAAGGTTCCCCCCCCTGCGTAGTAATATTTGCTTGATATAGCTTAAGTATGGTAATGAATGTAAACTTTTTAATCTATACCTATTGATAGTTTCTTTGTGGAGATTTTGATAAATATTTCCCACCTTATAAATTCAACTGAAATAAAATTCTATGATAACAAATTCTATTAGAACAAAAATTTCTGCAAAGATTGCCAGTTACTCTCCAGCTGTTGACCTTTTTCTTTGTAACAGTAATTTGTATAATAGGGTTTTGTTTAGGCAAAGAATTAGGTTAATTCAAAAACATTTTCTGGGACTTGATTAATTTAAATAAACAAAAGATACATAATTTATTGGTAGCAGAGTTGATCAGAGTTCAATTACCTCAGGTAATTTTCACAATTGTTACTTTGCACTTAATGATATACTACTTTATAATTATTCTGAAAATTAATGTTTTCTTCTCAGCCAGATACTAAGTTCTTCAATGGACTCCTCTTTTCCTTCCTTTCTGTTTCCATTTTTTTCCTTTCTTTTTCCCCATTTTTCTCTGTTTCGTTTTGTATTCACAAATACTTCTGTGCTGTATATAATATTGAAACTCAGTGAATGCTTGCTTATTAACCTTGAACGATTTCCTCGAAAATTTAGGCTCACTAAGGCTCTCTGATTTTATTATTATCTAGTTTATAATGAATCAGGGTTTTAAGTTAGAAAACAAACTCTGATTCTGTTTCTTTTCATTAATTAACTCAGTGATTTTAATCTCTCTGTCCATTTTATTGTCTGTAATTTACATAGGGCCAATATTTGCTTTTGCTATGGTCTATTTCATAGCATAATGTGAAGATAATACGATATAATTATAAGAATGTTATTTTAAAATTTACAAGTATTCGACATGCATAAATGGTTAGTGAAGCCCTTCATGCATCGTTATGGTGATTAAATGAGATGATGTATATATAAAATGCCCAGCACAGTGCTTGACACACAGTGAACACTTAATAATGGTGGTTGCTGTTAATATTATTTAACTTGAATATGGATTTATAAATTTCAGTCATTTTATATTTCACATTTTTAGCTTAATAGTCTAAAAAATATTTTTTATAAATCTATTTTTTATGTTTCTTATTTTCTGTGGCTCTGTTAAGTAGAAAGCCCTTTCTCTCCAAATCTGGTCCATTGTTTGTTTCTTATACCTATTTTCCATTTTATAAATTTTTGTATATAAAATTGTTAAAATTCATAATTGGATAATTAAAAATAAAAAAATTCACAGTCATTCTTTGACAGTTATTTCTGTAGTATTGAAAAATTTGAGTTCCCTATTTTGAATTCTGATAATTTGGATTATTAAATATCTAATCATGTAATAAGAGGACATTTAATTATCTGAGTAATAGCACTTCCTTTGAATTATACAACTTTCTCTGATTTTATTTTATCCTATATTGGATAATAAAATTGTATCGCATTTAAAAAAATAAGCAACAGATACTTCACCCACAGGGGGACGTTTCAGCCACTTGAAGATAAAAAAGTATAAAAACAATTTAAATTTAACAATTTAAGACCTATATAGGTAATTATATTTTACTTATTTATAATATTTCTAGGGCTTTCTTCATATTGTTGTCTTCAAACTATTTGTATTTTTGTTTTTCTACTAATACAGTGATTCCATTATAGTAATTGGAGACTTCTTACTTTAAACATTGATAATTCATGCCCTTGCAATTCAAAATTATATAAATGGAAGTTATTGTTCAAATAGTTTAATTATGTCTAAAGAAGAAAAAAAGTGTTCGTGTGTGTGTGTTCGTGTGATTTAATTAAATTATTATTCTTTTTTTTCTTCCAGGAACCTTTCCCAAAATGTTAGCAGAGGAACAGAGAAACATTTGCAACTTTTGTTTCACTTGGTGAAGGAGTCAGGAACTGTTTATGTGCAATAATCCAACATCGGCTTAAGTTTTTTGGCTGTCTTTTCACATGAGCAAGAAAGGTTTTGCTTCCAATTCCTGCACATTATTTTTTTTTTATTGTTTAGTTGGATTTCCCATTCAGCACCACTTTATTTTCATTCTTTTGGTCATTAATCCGTTCATTTTGAAAGGCTAAGTAATTAAAACAGGGTTGAAAACGTTTGTGTGTATGCCTCTGTGTGTGTGTGTGTGTGTGTGTGTGTGTGTGTGTGTGTGTGTGTTTGATGCTTTGTTGGAGCATCTACAAAAGTAATGAAAATGCTTGTCCAAATCCTCAAGATGCAGATGTTGTTATGAATGTTCTGAAGGCAGGAAACCATGCAATCCTATTTTAAGAAACTCTTAAAATTTGATTTTTAAGTCAAATAAGTTTCCTCGCTACTCTTTAAAGTACCTGACTTTTTTGGCAGAATTTTTATGGCACCCATTTACAGAAAACAAAACAAAACAACAAAACAAAAGCCTTCCAATTGATGTTTGAATACCACAACTCTTGGAGACAGAGATCTAGGGCTTAATTTTGAGTTAGTTTGTATTTTAATCTACCTAATTGCTGACTTCTTAAAATTGTGTTAATTTTTCATCTGTTTTTCTATTTCCTTCAGTATAATTACATCGTCGTCTTAACCAAGAGAATGTCTGTCTTCTCCTCAGCTCTATATCACTAATGAAGATCTTTAACTGTGTTTCCAAACTTGGTACAGGTTAGTACTTGACTTTTGGTTTGTGCTGACTATATTATCAGTCCTTTATTTATTTTTTGTGTCATAAGTTCTTTTCTAAAATTACTGTATTTTGTTTTCCTAATTCTGTTCTCTAGTTACTTTATCTTTCATACAGGTTCTAATAAAAATCAACCAATGAACCATAGCAAACCCCAAAAAACCCTTCCTGCCTTCCCCAAAATCTTAACTCTTCATATTTAGTTACCTTTTAATTTTATTTCTTGACTATTACCTTCAAAAATTACTTGGAGTCTGGTAGTTTCTGCCTCTAGAAATTTTGCTTATCAATTCTTGTTTTCAAAAAGCCTTTGTCATAGAGGTGGTGAACATCCAAAATGAGATGAAGACTTGAAATTATCCAATAAATCAGAACTGCCTTGGCGTCCAAACCAGGTAATACAGATACAAATAAAATTCACTTTGGGACAACAGCTACTTGGTTGGTATTATCTTAGATTGTCTTCCAAGATAGTCCGCTTCTAGATTTTTGGTATGTGTATGAACAATTGATTCCAGTTTTCCCTTCTCTGTAGAAGCTTTGCAGCATAAATTCATGTTGGCCTCATTGATGTTGGAGAAAGGGATTCTAAGCCCTTTGTTAAGAGGCTGTGGGCATTCTGAACTAGGCATTCCAGGAATCGTGTCTGACAAAGGGTTAAGTGGAGAAGGATGGGTTATAGTAGTTTTGTTGTTACACTTCTTTGATCTTTGAATTCCTTCAATGATTTTGTTTTCCTAAGGACAGAACATAGCAACGAACTTTCTTCCATGTTATTGTGGATCTCCTTAGACCACTGTTATTTCTTCACAGTATTTCACTGTGAAGTACTTCACTGTAATTTTCCTTGAAGATTGGAATTCCCAGGCTCCTGCCCTTTATTCTCTTTTCACCCCGTGTGCGCTCAGTCTTCCCACCCTCATTTCCATTCTTGCCATATAGATCTCTTCTATTTTTAAATCCTTAGGCATCACCTTTAGGTATCTCTGCTCCCGACATTCCTTCTAAGTCAAGATATGTATATAATTGCTGGATGGACATATCTGCTTAGATGGCACAAAACACCTCATTTTAGCAAAACCAAAACTAAACTAATTTTCTCGCGTACCTACTCTTTCTCCTGTATTTTCCATTTCAGTTATGTGGCACCTAGCCAGGAGGCCAAAAATGTTGAAATCGTCTTAACTCTTCTCTGTAAATCCTACGAGTTCGTGCTGTCTTTATTCCTAACACTTCTCAAAACTGCCTCTTCTATATCAGTATGATTTCCAGAGTCTAACAAAGTGATCCATCTAAAAGACAAATGTGAACAGATCACTCCTTGTTAAAAAAAAACCGCTTAATAACTCCCCATCATCTATAGAAAAAAATAAATCAATGATCTAGTTCCTGCCACCTCCTAACACTTACTTTGGCAATATGGTAGTATATGTAATTTCCAAAACTCATTATGTTGCCTTCACACCTCTGTGCTTTGGCTTATGTTCTTTCTTGCCTAAAATTTTATCCCTTTCTCACTCCTTCCTTACCTGGCTAACTACTGTTCATCAAGATTCTACTTGGATATTATTACTTTTAGGAAATGTTACTGGTCGGTCATGTGACCCCATTTCTTTTGATTTTCCATTGTGGGCTTTGCTTAGCTGTATCATGGTACTTAACTGTTTATGGCTAGCATTCACTAAAGAATGAGCTTCTTGAGGGCAAGGGCCAAATTATAGTTGACTTTTTGACAGAAAGTATTGTAAAAAATACCTGTTGAGGCCAGGTGTGGTGGCTCATGCCTATAATCCCAACACTTTGAGAGGCCAAGGTGTGAGGATCTCTTGAGCCCAGGAATTCAAAACGAGCCTGGGGAACATAATGAGACCCTGTCTCTACAGGTGGGTGCGATGGTGAGCACCTCTGGTCCCAGCTACTCAGGAGGCTGCAGTGAGCCTTGATCACACCACTGCACTCTAGCCTGGGCGACAGAGCAAGACTTTGTCTCAGAAACAAACAAGCAAACAAAAATCCCTGTTGAACTAAACTTCTGTCAGGTCTACATTTTAAAAAAAAGTTGTATGTGCTGTGAAGGCTGCTGATAAAAGGTAAAACCAAACAGAAAAGCACATTGTAGGTTTCTCATAGTTTTATTGATAGAAGGCAACTGATCCAGTAACCTAAACTTTTAACATTTTCCTACTCTGAATCCATTCATGATGAGGGAGTGAGCCACAGCATTACAACCTGAAAATTCTGGATCAAGGGAATTTTTTCTTTACTTTTTTGACAACGGAGTTTCGCTCTTTCACCCAGGCTGGAGTGAAGTGGCATGATCTCGGCTCACTGCAACCTTCGGCCCCGGGGTTCAAGTGATTCTCCTGCCTCAGCCTCCCAAGTAGCTGGGATTACAGGCGCCTGCCACCACGCCTAGCTAGTTTTTTTGTATTTTTAGTAGAGACGGGGTTTTGCCATGTTGGCCAGGCTGGTCTCGAACTCCGGACCTCAGGTGAGCCACCCACTTCGGCCTCCCAAAGTGCTGGTATTACACGCGTGAGCCCCTGTGCCTGGCCAGGAATTTTCTGATTCCTTTGTGGAACTGTCTGACTTGGACAGTTTTTGGCATGACTAATAAACTGTCAGATCATTTTGGAAATGATAAACTCTGTGTAGCAGGTGTGTTTCCCAGTGTATGCTGACAACAGAAAGAAATACACAGCTAACTGATTCCAGCTCCAGAACAACCTCAGCGTATAGCCATTCTCCAAAAGCCTCTGGCAGGAGATATATTGGAATGATCTGACTGTCCGCATTCTTGGATGGATGACAACAGAACAAGTTACTTTTCATCCAGCCAGTTTTCTACAGTTCATGAAGCTTAATCTCTCAAAACACTTTTTAAAGACAACAGAATTTTAGACACATTTAATAAAGCATATTTTGTTATTTGTATATATTCATGGAGTACAACTGAAATTTTGCTGCACTGGTGTATTGCATTGTGGGAAATCAGGGCCTTCAGTGCACGCACCATTGGAGCAATGCACAGTGTAATCACCAAGCAATAAGGACACATATTAATATTAATCTCTACTTCTACCCATTCTCATAGAACTTGGACTCATTCTCCATATATTTCTGGGAGAAGAACTTCCCTAGAATTCATGGGAAGTTAGCATTTTAAAACAGTGATGGCTCACACCCATAATCCCAGTACTTTGGGAAGCAGAGGTGGGAAGATAGCTTGAGCCCAGGAGTTTGAGACAAGCCTGGACAAGGTAGCGTGACCTTGTCTCAATTTTTATTTTTATTTTTGTAGAGAGAGTGTCTCGTTTTATCACCGAGGCTGGAGTATAGTGGCATGATCTTGGCTTATGGTGGCCTTGCCTTCCCAGGCCTCAGCCTCTGAGGCTTAAGCCATTCCTCCCAACTCAGCCTCCTGAGTAGCTGTGACTTCAGGCGCCCACCACCACATGCAGCTAATTTTAGTATTTTTGTAGAAACAGGGTTTTGCCATGTTGTCCAGGCTAGTCTCAAATTCCCTAGCTCAAGCAGTCTGGCTGACTTGGCCTCCCAAAGTGCTGAGATTACAGACGTTAGCCACTGCGCCTGGCCCTCAGAAAAATTATTTATTTATTTATATATATATTTTTTGAGACAGAATCTTGCTGTCACTCAGGCTGTGCCTGGCTCTCAAAAAAAATTTTTTTTTTCTTTTTTGAGATGGAGTCTTGCTCTGTCATCCAGGCTGGAGTGGTGAGATCCAGTGGTGAGATCTTGGCTCACTGCAGCCTCAACCTCCTAGGTTCATGATTCTTGTGCCTCAGTCTTCCCAGCAGCTGGGACTAAAGGCGCGTGCCACCATGCCCGGCTTCAGTTTTGCATTTTTTAGTAGAGACAAGGTTTCACCATGTTGGCCAGGGTGGTCTCGAACTCCTAACCTCAAGTGATCTACCTGCCTCGGCCTCCCAAAGTGCTGGGGTTACAGGTGTAAGCCACCGCGTCTGGCCAAAAATATTTAAAAAATTAACCAGGTGTAGTGGTACACGCCTGTAGTCCCAGTTATTTGGGAGGCTGGGGTGGGAGGATGGCTTGATCTCAGGAGGTCAAGGCTGTAGTAAGCCATGATCCTGCCACTGCTGTCCAGCCTGGGTGACAAAGGGAGACCCTTCTTCAAATGAATAAAAGAGTGATGAGATTCATATACATTTTGAAGGGTACATATGCACTTGTCAGTTTATTTATAAGAAGGGTGCAAGAAATGCTATGCATATAGTTTATGTGAGTTGCATTTTTGCTAAATTGACCAATTAACACTTTTTTTCAGCTGCTTCATTAGGAGCATACTAAAACCATCTTGTCACTTTATTATAAAAGATATAAATGATTAGGTTTTAAGATATAGTTAAAATTTATTTATGACTGGTAGATAATTATACTGATTATTATCAGATACTATATTTAATTCATCTAGACTAGTGCTGTCCAATAAAACTTTCTATGCTGATAGGGTAACTAATAGCTATATATGGCTACTGAGCATTTGAATGTGGCTTTGTGACTGAGGAACCAAATTTATAATTTTATTCCTTTTTTTTTTTTTTTTTGAGATGGAGTTTGGCTCTGTCCCCCAGGCTGGAGTGCAGTGGCGCGATCTCCACTCACTGCAAGCTCCGCCTCCCAGGTTCATGCCATTCTCCTGCCTCAGCCTCCCAGTAGCTGGGACTACAGGCACCCGCCACTGCGCGCGGCTAATTTTTGAATTTTTGGTAGAGACGGGGTTTCATCGTGTTAGCCAGGATGGTCTTTATCTCCTGACCTCGTGATCCGCCCGTCTCGGCCTCCCAAAGTGCTGGGATTACAGGCGTGAGCCACCGCACCCAGTCAATTTTATTCCATTTTAATTAATTACAATTTAAATCTAAATAGCCACATGTGGCAAGTGACTGCCATGTTGGACAGTGCAGATCTAGGCTATACAATATTATCAATAAAGTTTTTAAAAAGCTTAAATAGGCCGGGTGCGGTGGCTCATGCCTGTAATCCCAGCACTTTAAGAGGCTGAAGTGGGTGGATCACGAGGTCAAGAGATTGAGACCATCCTGGCCAACACGGTGAAACCCCGTCTCTTCTAAAAATACAAAAAATAAGGCATGTGGCATAAGAAAAGTACTATCCACAATCAGCTTATCCATAATCCATAATACTGTTTGTGTGTTTTCCTATTAGGGAGAGGCCAATTTTTTTTTTTTTTTTTTGGTACGGAGTCTCACTCTGTACCCCAGGCTGGAGTGCAGTGGTGTGGTCTCTGCTCACTGCAAGCTCCACCTCCCGGGTTCACGCCATTCTCCTGCCTCAGCCTCCCGAGTAGCTGGGACTACCGGTACCCGCCACCACGCCTGGCTAATTTTTGGTATTTTTAGTAGAGGGGGGGTTTCACCACGTTGGTCAGGCTAGTCTCAAACTCTTGACCTCGTGATCCTCCCACCTTGGCCTCCCAAAGTGTTGGTATTACAGGCATGAGCCACCACGCCCGGCCATTAAAATTGTACTTTTTTTTTTGTTTTTCAGACTGAGTTTCGCTCTCGTGGCCCAGGCTGGAGTACAACGGCGCCATCTTGGCTCACTACAAACTCTGCCTCCCAGGTTAGAGTGATTCTCCTGCCTCAGCCTTCCAAGTAGCTGGCATTACAGGCATGCGCCATCACGCCCGGCTCATTTTGTATTTTTAGTAGAGACGGGGTTTCTTCATGTTGGTCAGACTGGTCTTGAACTCCCGACCTCAGGTGATCCGCACTCCTGGGCCTCTCAAGGTGCTGAGATTACAGGCATGAGCCAGTGCGCTCGGCTGGGAGATGCAAATTTTTGTATGAAAAATATCTTCATGGCCTGAAAAACTCAAATGTATTTGATATTTTTAAAATAACCGAATATCTTAAAAGGATACTATTATTGTTCTCAAGGGATCGATAATGGTGCAGAAAAGATAATAAATGATGCTGCTTGTATATTAAGAATTTTAATGTAAACCAACTGACACCTTTTGTAAGAGTCTTTCATTATCTTTGCTGAGAATCTCTAAGACCTGACTAACATTTTTTGGAAAACTGAGAGCCAGAAATTGTACATATTACATAATCAACATCTAAAAATTTCACCAGTATAAGGATGTAATCAAACAATTTTGTTCAATTAAAGTCTGTGCATTGGGGTTAAGGGTGGAGGGAATTACCAAAGAAAGGAAGTTAAAGGGTAAGGATAAAAAGAAGATGTGAGGTAAATACAGCTAAGTTGATTCAGAAAAGCTGAAATTATGTAGAATATGTGCACAGATTTTTAACTAGACTGTTGTGATCCACAATTACTTCAGAGCTTTGGGAATATGGATATTAAAAAAGTGAAGAAGGGCTGGGTACGGTGGCTTACACCTTTGATCCCTGCACTTTTGGAGGCCAAGGTGGGTGTATTACTTGAGGCCAGGAGTTCGAGACCAGCCTGGCTAACGTGGCAAAACCCTGTCTCTACTAAAAATACAAAAATTAGCCAGGCATGGTGGTGGGCACCTGTAATCTCATCTACTCTATAGGCTGAGACACAATAATCGCTTGAACCCAGGAGGTGGAGGGTACAGTGAGTTGAGATTGCACCACTGCACTCAACTCAAGCCTGGGAGACAGAGAGAGACTCTGTCTCAAAAATAAACGAATACATACATACATAAATAAATAAATTAAAAAGTGAGAAGACAAAGAAAAATTTCCTGGAAGTTATTGTTGCTGAGTGGGAGATAAGATTAATGGATAGCCTGAACAGCCCAGAATAAGTCAGAAATTTGGTCTGGTCTAATTCCACTTAGTGCTTCTGTTAGATTGGAATGAAAATCACCTTTGTCACCCATTCTTTATTTCAAATGGTCCTTTATTTCCCCATTTTGTAGATGACTGATCTCAACTAAAGTATGTGAAATATGTGACACTTTATGTGACACTTTAATGTTTCTTGCTGGGTGCCTAAAATATTTTTGCTATGTGAAAAGCCACTGTCAACTCTATCTGTAACACCTTCCAAACAGAAAAAGAGTCGTCGAATAAGGAGACTAAGGTGAATTTTCCAACACCCATAGAGGTGATAGTTCTACCAGCCTGAAACTAATTAAGCAGTTAAAAACAGTAGAAATGCATTATTTCAGAGTAAACAAAGACAAGTCTTTACCATTAATTTATATACAACCCATCTGACTTTCTGTTTCAGTAATATTAAATTTTGGGTGATAGGCTTGTACCTCTGTGCAGGCAGGTTCTATTTAGATTTTCAAGTAGAAAAGCCAAATAAAATGTCTCAAGACATTCCTTGGCACACTTAGAAGCATGAAGTGCCAAAAGGTTTCATGAGAAAAAGACAACCTGTTTTCTCAAGGTTTCTAGTCCGACTAGATGCTTAATTCCTAATATTATTCTCAGTTTGTGGAAGAGAAACCAAAGACTAGAGATGAAGTAACAGAAAGCAGAGCGGCAAAAGGGTGTTGCTACCTGCTTCTTTGCTTGATAGAAGAGAAAGATAAAGTGAGTGCATGTACTAGCACAGGTATAAAGCATAAGCTTCAGGGTTCAAGGTCAGTCCAAATAATGAGTACTGAAGCTGATTTGCTCTGTTTCCAATTTTAAAACACAGTTTAATGAAGAGGAGAGTTCTGTAACTTGCTTAAGGTCACATAATTAGTAGATGCCTTGTCTTTTAAATCAACATCTGCCTGACTCTCAAACCTCTGTTCAGTTTGCCTTGTTTTATCCCTTTCTACGTATTCTTCAATTCTATTTATACTTCTGGCTCTTCTCCTCCTTCTCTCTTTTTTGGCACCAATTTTTCTGTATTCCTTCTTCCATATGCTTTCCTAGCTTTTCCTCACAACCTCTCAAACTCCTTTCCTTTTCTATTAAATAACAATTTTGTTTTTATTCTATTGAAAAAGATGAAGTGGCATCAAAAGATGATTGCATGTTTAGATTAAATGTCTTAAAATTGTTTATATATCCTGACCTTGTAATTCCCTTTTTGAGAATTTTTTCTAAATAATCAGAGATATAGGCAAAATGTGTACACAAGGAAGAAAATCCAAGTATCATTTATAGTATTAAAAATTAGAACAATCTTAATGTCTAATGGTAGAAATCCTGTGTGTGTGTGTGCATACACACCTATATAAAATATAATGAACAAATTATAGAGTTACTTGAGATAATGAATACTTAATGACAGAAAAATGTTCATTATGTATTTAAAAATTCATTATGAGCTCATTTATTATAGTTAGAACATTACCTGTTTCTTTAAATCCCATGTAACACCCACCTGACAGTAAGTAAAAAACAAAAAAGTGTCTTAAAAAGAGTGTATAAAAAAAGACAGTAGTATGTTCCATATAACATAAATATAGTGGAAAAATACCTGCATAGGAGAGGACTGGATATGTATACACTAAAATGTTAGCAGTTCTTACCTCAGGATGATGGCATTATGGTTAAATTTAATTTTTGAATTTCTAATTTTTTTCTTTTTCAATGAACATTTATCAGGTTTAAAATAAAGATAACTGTAACAAATATTTTATGTATATCATTATTAAACTTTATTGTTATTTTCCTTAGGAAAAAGGGTAGGTTGAAAAGTCAAGAATTATTTTTTTTTTTCCTTTAGGCTGGGAAGACTGATCAGAGACTGCGAAGTAAAAGGGTTGTTTATGATTCACCATCAAACACATAAGTCTTTAATTATCATTCTGTATCCACATAACAATATTCCTTTTTGGCACAAGGTCTGTACTAGATGAATGATAAAAAAGAGCCATGAGTGTGTAAGTGCCGTAGTATTCAGAGTAGACAGACAAGATCCTCTCTAGTTGCAGTGGTCAAAAAGGCTTATCGAATAGGAAGGCTGTGATATGAACCTTTTTTTTTTTAAGTTTAAAACTATTTTATTTATTTTTTCAGAGACAGGGTCTTGCTCTGTCACCCAGGCTGGAGTGCAGTGGCGGGATCAGCTCACTGCAGCCTCAAGCTCCTAGGCTCAAGCGATCTTCCTGCCTCAGCCTCCCAAGTAGTTAGGACTACAGACATGTGCCACCATGACCGACTACGTTTTAAATGTTTTTTGTAGAAACAGGGTCTCTGTATGTTGCCCTGTCTGGTCTCAAACTCCTGGCCTCAAGTAATCCTCCTACGTCAGCCTCCCAAAGCACTGGGGTTACAGGCGTTAGCTACTGTTCCCGGCTTGCATTTGGACTTTAATGGATAAGGAAGACTTAGATCAGCATTGTCAAATTCTTTGGCCTTAGGACCCCTGTATAACACTCTTCAATATTATTGAGGACCCCAAACAGGTTTTGTTTATATGGGTTATATCTAACTGTATTTACCATATTAGAAATTAAAACCGAGACAATTTACAAATATTTATTAATTTGTTTTAACCTAAATTACATGTTAACATAAATATTTTTATGAATTATATTTCCCCAAACAAAAAGTTAGGAAACTGGTATTGTTTTACATTTTGCATTTTAATAGGAGACAGGTGGATTCTTATATTTGCTTCTGTTGTGATACTGCATGTCATGTAGCCTCTGGAAAACTCTGTTGTACACCTGTACATCTCACACAGAATGACAGTAAAAAGGCAAATAGCATCTTAGTATTATTATGAGCATAGCATTGACATTGTGGGCCCCCGAGAAGCACTCTGAGAACCACTGATTAAAAGAGACTAAGGGCAGAATAGAGGGATGGTATAATTTCAGAGGTGGGAAGGTATAAGGCATGTTACAGAGAGAGCAAACAGACCAATCTGACAGTTGTGAAAGATTCATATGGGGGAGGTGGAGGAGATATGGCTAGAAATGTATATTGGGGGATCATGTTATATCAATTAAAAAATACTAGCTTCCTTAATTACGACCATCTTCACTGACCTCTAAGTTTGGCATCAGTAAGCTTCAGGGTAGGAATGATAGAAGAGAAATTCATACCTGGTTTCAGGCAACTCTAAAGTTATGTGGCTGACAGTATTCTAATTGATTTGTTGACTGCTTTAATTAATTTAATGTATTTAGTGTTTACTACATTCAAAGAAGCAAGGTAAGAACTAGTAATACAAAGATGATAAAGACACTGTCTCTATAGGAGCTGTCAATTGAGTGGAAGATTCAGATATTAAAATAAGCAATACATTCATTAATCTGGAGGAAGACAGAGGAGAAGGCTGCTAACCCTGACTGGGTGGTGTCATAGACAGCATTGTACAGGAAACCTTTAAGTCCCAAATACTAATAACCACTGATCTATGACCATGGTGAGATAAACTTGACGTATAAGGATGACAGATTTAGTACTAGAGTTAATACAGTAGTTCTGGTGAGACAGTCAGATAGTCTATAGAAAAATTTCCTGAATATATGTTCTCTTTTGAAAGTAAGAGTGTACAAATCCTCTTTCTCCTAAAGCCCTTCAGCATCTTTCTACTGCTAGGCCTGGGAGACACCATCAGTTATCTTAATGTCTCTATTTTCTTCAGTTGGATCACATTTTTCAGTCTTTTTGTTCTCTGTGACTCAGTAACAAGAGTGAAGGGGAGGAAGAAATTTAGGTAGTTACAACAGCTTTAAACCAAGAACTCAGAACACCTTTACTAGCCCAACTAATTATGATTAAATAAGTAAATAGAGAACCTATCTCCCAGCACCACCTGCAGGGGATGAGGAAGTCTGCAACAGGATTCAACACTTCTTTTCTGCCAAAATGTCTTTAGCCCAACATTCCATCATTGAGAATCTACCAAGTTAAGAGCCTGATTTTAGTGGCTGAGAAGAATACAAAGACCAATAAATATAATCTACCCATACTCTGAGGAACATTATTAAAACTTGGGGATATTTGTGATAATTAGAGTAGCTTGGAAAGAACTGATTAGATAGAAGAGAATCAGACTTCTTTTGTGAAGAATGAATAGTAAAGCAACTACTGCATTGCCATTTTACATCCCCCACTGATAGAAACTAGTAACAAAGGTGATTCCACAGTTTTAAAAGTAAAATAATAATGATTAGTTTTGGAGCTTCAAGTCTGTTAAGTTTGCAACATCATGAGAAAAGCCCGTGTTGCACAGCATCTTACGTGGACCTGTTAAGCATGCTCTTTTCCTAATTTAAGGATGGCCCCAGACAGCTATCCTAAGGCTCTCTGCTAGTCATAAGAGGAATCAGATGGAAAAATATATGTGGATTAGTATAAATCCATATGCACCTATTCAGTAAGTTATAAGAACTTTTTCCAGTAAGAACTTTTTCTTTACTTATCAAATCATGTCTTAGAATCTAAAGAGAATGAGGTTTTCAAATGTTCCTCATCTTTTGAAATCTCACAAACAAGTACAAAATATTTATTTTTTGATTTCAGAATTTAACAAAGAAGCAGAATACACCAGATACACAAGAAGCAAAAGAAATGAAATGAGCATTCATAACAACACCCTTAGAGCACAGAAAGCCTTCTCCTGGGTGAATGATCAGGAATATGAATAAAGCTGATCTGTAGGATGGCTTTCAATGTTTTCCTTTGTTTAGATTTGGAGTTTTACTATATATACAGGCAAGATTTCTAGAGGGAACAGTCAGTCAGCTATCACCCATCCTACAACCCCAAGAAAATGCTCACAGGCATTCGGGTAGTCATATTCAGGTGTTCTCGGTCTTTTTTCACTAGAGTTTTGAACTGCCTATTGTATATTAAGGCTTGAGTTACCACTCCCAATTATACCACTTTCCAAAATCACACTACACATTATAAAAACAATGATATGGATTGGTAATTAGAATAATACACCGTTAGAGGTAAAGGGATACAACATGTCATGTAGTCCTGTTATTTCTTAACATGGGTTCTATATCTGCAAAATAATTTATTGCTTATTACAAATTCAGACTACTAGGCTCCATGTCAAAAAAAATCATTTTCAAGCCAAGGGTGGAATCCAAGAATCTGCGTTTTTAATAAGCTCCTTATGATGATATGTGCATTAAGGTTTGGGAACCATTCATACAGTCAAACTCCTTCATATGACAGATAAGGATATAATATGAGAGAAGTTAAGTGATTTGGCCAAAGTGAACAGTCAGTCAGAGGCAGAAACTAGACTCACACTTAAATCTTGACTCCTAAGCTACAATTTTTTTCAGTTATAAGTAGTTTGTATTTATTTGTAAATTCCCAGTAGACCTCAGTGAAAGGGAATTTGAGGTCTTTGTTCCTTGACAATCCCCAAAGGTTTAATACCAATAATTTACCATTAATGGGCTCCCAGCACTTGCTAAGTAAGCTGTTGTCTTCAGATTTAGGGAATATCAACTATATAAGCTTGTGGACAAAGGTGTTTTGTTAACTTGTTACCATCCCATTCCCCTTCACAATAAGACATGCAAGTTCATTTATCAACAAGAACATATACTCATTTTTCTCAAATCACAAGAGACAATAAAAAGTAAATGGAAAACCCTGCTACTAGTGTTAAACAAGAATATCCCACCCTCTATAACAACATACCATATGGTATTTCCCTACCTTGTTCAGTATTTAACCTAACAATTTATTGCTAGGCTTCTTGGCAGCAAGCTGTGCAAGTTGAAGTGGAATCTGATTGAGGTGAGTTAATTAATGTGGTGGCAGCTCGGAATGTTGTCCAGCTGCCAGTGAGAATTATGTTTGTTTGCCTTTGGCCCAAGTGTGAAATGGCTGGCTGTTGATTTCAGAAGTGTGAGTGTACATTTTTATATCTCACATGAATGAATACATTTTTTGTATCCTACACATTTGGGGAAATGCTAAAATTTATTGGGTCATGTTATTTACCACTTGTGTGGCAGAAAGAGAAAGGTGGAATTTTGCCCTAGAGGTTGACTTTGCATCTGTAGAAAAAGCAAAAGCAGGTGGCATATAAATCCATGAGCAGGTAAATAAGCCGTCTGAAATTAGCTCATCTGGCCTAATGTTTTAAAGAATAACTTTTAAAAGGAGGTAGGCAAGATTTTTTAACCAGAAAAGAATAACTCTTGTAATGATGAAAGGATTTGAAAGTAGGAAACATAGTTTTAAAATTTCCCTTGAAAGACATGGCTTTTGGATTTACTGTTGACTTACATTTACAATTCTTATTTTTACTACACACAACTTCTATTGAATACATCATCTCACTGTGCAGTCTTCCTTTCTATCAATAACTGATGACAGTGATTTCTGTGATGTGTTCTTAATGTTCTTGATAATTTTGACTAGTTGTTACTGATATGAGCAGGGAGTTCTCCAATTCAAGCAGTCAGTAACTGACACTAAACTAACAAAGTTCAAAGAACATTTGAAGTGTGTCAGATATTATTCACCTATTTTTTTCTATGTAATATCCTGTTAAGTTAAAATGCCTTGAGAAAAGTTTACCTTAGTAGATTAAGGAAATAGATACTTAAAAATATAATGTATAAACATTTCTTTTATTTTACCATTTTGAAAAAAATTACACTAAAAGCAAAGGAAATAGCATGGAAGTGATGTAAGAGCAAGTAATATGAAAAGTTTGCAAATCTAACAAAACAAGTTACCAAAACCCCTTTTGATGACAAACAGATTTCCTTAAATTTTGATGTTACCATGAGAATATTAAGAAAACTTTAAAAGTGTTCATACTTTGGAAGACATTCAATGAAATTAGTCTGGTAAAAAATCTAGTAAAAATAGTATTTTAGATGCAGAAGTATATAGAAAAAACACAAGCAAATCAGTGCAGAAATAGGACCATGGATTCATAGAATTTTAGAGATTAAAGAGAAAGTGAGGAAATTTGAATGAAGTATGAAATTTAATGAGTAATAATGGATTGATATTTGTTCATTGATCATTACAAATGTACCACACTCAGGTATGATGTTAATAATAGAGGAACTAAGCAGATTCCTAGGCTGTTTCTGCATTGGTAAAATTCATGTACATATGAAGTACTTAATGAATGGTATCATTCTTAAGGTATTATAACTTGTGGTGATGTCAGTAATCATCTACTACATGACAACTTCTAGAGATTCATAGGATTGTGATATTTGTTATGCTAAGGCCTCCTGAACAAAAATGGCACTTTATTTAGAAGGTGCATCAGTGTATTAGTTATTTGTGTTAAGAATTACCTCAAGGCCAGGTGCGGTGGCTCACGCCTATAATCCCAGCAATTTGGGAGGCCAAGGCAGGTGGATCACCTGAGCTCAGGAGTTCGAGACCAGCCTGGCCAACATGTTAAAACCCCGTCTCTACTAAAAATACAAAAATTAGCTGGGCATGGTGGTGGGGACCTGTAATCCCAGCTACTCAGGAGGCTGAGGCAGTAAAATTGCTTGAACCCGGGAGCCAGAGGTTGCAGTGAGCCGAGATCACGCCATTGCACTCCAGCCTGGGTGAGAAGAGTGAAACTCCATCTCAAAAAAAAAAAAAAGAAAAAAAAAGAAAAAAAAAAAAGAATTACCTCAAAATCTGGTAGATTAAAGCACTAAATATTATCTCACAATTTCTGCTGTGGTTCAGGAATTTAGGAGCAGCTTACCTGGGGGTTCTGGCTCAGGGTCCCTCATGAGTTTGCAGTCAAGATGTCATCCTGAACTAGAGTTATTTTATTTTTTTACACAATGAATTACTTTTATTTCAGTATGCATCCACATTTCAGCATTTAGTGGCTCTGAACAGAAACTGGAAAGACACAGCAATTTGCCAGGAGGTCAAGCCCGCCAATTTCAGGGATCTGCTGTGCACACTGGGTTCTTTCTTAATCCCTGCTGAGGATCTTGAGAAGCAGCAGCAGCACCAAAACCAAGGCATGCACTAGATTCAAGGTTCTTTCTGTTCCAGTTGTCAGATTCCAAACTAGACCTCAATGGATTGCAAGGATGACCAAATGAAAGCCCTGTTTAAAACTTCTTCAGTTTTTAAAAGCAAAAGCAATTACAGGAAAGTAAAACAATTCAGAGGGATCATGTGTGCTTACAGGTGTCTTCTTGTGGTCTTTCTCCAATTTCAACCACCAAGGACTCCGAGAGCCGGCAGGTCTGAGTAACCCTGGTGACTTTCCTTTTCACCTTACCAAAACCTGAGCTAAAAACAATGCATCAGCTGATGACAGCAGAGGATGGCAGGGCTGAGGACCCAATATTCATTTCCCAGGCTGGTGGAGAGTGAATAAGTACGGTTCCAAAACTAATCAAGGGAGGTTAGAGACTTTCTACCCTTACCTGATGGCTTCTGGCCAAAGCAAGGAAGTGTCATGGAAAGTACTGAGTGGTGATGGTGCAAAAAGGAACTTGAGGAGGGAAGAAAAAGCAGCATCCCTCTATAAAGGTGGGGGAGAGAAGATACGGGGAAAGCCCTGAATTCCTTACCAAAGGCCAATCTCAGAGGGGAGCGGAGGGGTTACAATCTATGCTTCTGCCAAAGGCAGGAGTGGAGAAGTGTGGGGAAAGGATGATGGATTGGAAGGGGCATCATTTAAGACTTAAAGAAACCAGGGGTGCAGGCGAAGCACCCCACACACCCAGCAGTAGTCCCACAGGCTGCAACCTGAAACCTTCACATCCACTTTAACAAGCCAAGCTAGAGGGCTGTTGTTGCAGGGAAGTGGGAGGTGGGAGGGTAAGGGGAGAAGGTAGAGACCCCCAGGCCATGTAATCAGCAAGGTGATTGTGTGATGTTTCTTTTCACAGTTGAGTTACATGTGCCTCACTAGTTCTGATGGGAATCAATTAGAATTTCTTGATTCCAGAAATTCAACTATGTGGACAGTGGTTACACTTGATAGGATGATTTGTTATAGCACAATTTATATATTTCAAATGGACAAAAAATTAGTATCATTTACAGTATCTTAAGATAAATTTCCTTTGAATGGGAGCTTCCTTTCCAGTACTTTGAGGTCTACACGATGTATCTAGAAAATTTACTACTGTGGAAAATGAAGACTGCTTAAATCGAATCGGGGGGAAGCGGAGGGGCCTGTGGTTTTTCTTTTTGATTAATTGCTGTAACACTGTCCTTCAGGCGGCTGAGGGAGTTTCGTATTTTCTTTAGACATCATTAGGCGCTGAAGCTCTTGCAGGACAACTTTGATGCTATATGAATTCTGCCATTTTGCTAGCACTTATATGGCTTTTGGGTCCACCACTCCATTAGAACTATTAACGCCATGTATATTAATTTTTGTTACAAATCTTACAAAGGGGGTGCTAGTGAGTATTTAGGTCCACATTCTATTTTAAGGCTGAATATTTGGTTTTCATAAATTGTTCTTGGAGGCCCAATTATCATCCCTGTCCATCTTGTAAGTGTCCTGTCTTCATCATTTTCTAGACCTCAGCTAACTGTGCCATCTCCTACTCCTTTCTGGCCTTCTTCGAGTTCTTCCAACAGTCGGAAATTGTGAGGGACTTTTACTCCTGAGCCATGGTGGCTGCCATCTTGCGTTGCTGACACTTGAAGGCCAGCCCCGAACTACAGTCATCTTAAGGCTGACTGTCCTCAGATAGCCCAAGTTCTTGGGCTTCCTGTTGGCAGGAGGACTGAGTTTTTGCCATATGGACATTGCATAGTGCAGCTTGAGTATCCTTATGACATGGCAGCTGGCTTTTCCCAGAGCGAATAATCTAAGTCAAAGAACCAGGAGAAAGCCACAAAGCCTTTTATGTCCTAATTTTGGAAGTCACACACGGTCACTTCTGCCACATTGTATTTGTTAGAAATAAGCCAATAAATATAATCCATACTCAAAAGGAGGAGAATTAGGCTCCACTTTTTGAAAGGGGTACAATTAAATAATTTGTGGACATATTTTAAAATCACTGCAATCAATAAGGAAATTCATGTAGAAAAAGACTTTAAAGATGTTTCTGATGTTGCTAACTTAGGAAAGAAAAGTATTCACCCTTTGTTACCATAACCAGGCAGGTGGACCTAGATTTCCTATAACATTTCCTTACACCAAATTTATTCCCCCCGTTTTCTTCTTAAAATATGTCTGCTATAACAAATTACTGTAAACTGGGTGGCTTAAACAACAGAAGTTTATTCTTTCACAGTGCTGGAGGTCAGAAGAAAATCAAGGTGTTAGCAGGGCTATACTCTCTCTAGAGGTTCTAGAGGAGAATGTTTTTGCCTCTTCCAGTTTCTAGTGATTCTTGGCATCCTTGACTGTTAATGGTGTCATTCCAGTCTGTGTCGTCATGGTGGCATTGCTTCTTCCTATCTGTGTTATCTTTCTTTGCCTTGTAAAGACACTTGTCACTGGATTTAGAGCTCACCTGGACAATCTAGGATAACGCTCCTCTTAAATTTTTTTTTGTTTTTGAGATGGAGTCTCGCTCTGTTGCCCTGGCTGGAGTGCAGTGGCACTATTTTGGCTCACTGCAACCTCCGCCTCCTGGGTTCAAGCTACCTCAACCTCCCAAGTCGCTGGGATTACAGGTGCAGGCCACCATGCCTGGCTAATTTCTGTATATTTAGTAGAGATGGGCTTTCACCATGTTGCCCAGGCTGGTCTTGAACTCCTGACCTCAGGTGATTCGCCCGCCTCTACCTCCCAAAATGCTGGGATCACAGGCGTGAGCCACCATGCTAGCTCTTAAAATTCTTAACTACATATTTTGCCTTATAAGGTAATATTCGGTCTGTTACTATATACGGCAATAGTAATGGGTTCTGGGGATTAGGCCATGTCTTTTTGGTCACCATTTAGTCCACCACACCTAGTATCTCTATTAATTTGCATGGCAAAATTGAAGAACAAAAAGATCTCTATTGGCCAGTTGTGGTGGCTCATGCCTCCTAGTACCTTAGGAGGCCAAGGCTGGAGAATCACTTGAAGCCAGGAGTTCAAGACCAACCTGGGCAATATAGTGAGACCCCACTTCATATATACATACACACACACACACACTTAAAATTAGCCAGGTGTGGTGATGCACACCTATAGTCCTAATTACTCAGGAGGCTGAGGCTCAGGAGGATCACTTGAGCCCAGGAATTTGAGTTTACAGTTAGCTATATGATTGTACCATCACACCCTAGTCTGGATAGCAGAGTCAGACCCTGTCTTGGAAAAAAAAAAGATACTTAACCCTAAAGTTTGACCACAACTTTAAAAAACGTATTTATTTATTTATTTTATATGGAGTCTTGCTCTGTCACCCAAGCTGGAATGCAGCAGCATGATCTTGGCTCACTGCAACCTCCACTTCCTAGGTTGAAGCGATTCTCCTGCCTCAACCTCCCAAGTAGCTGGGACTATAGGCATGTGCCACCACGCCTGGCTAATTTTTTTGTATTTTCAGTAGAGATGGGGTTTCACCATGTTGGTCAGGCTGGTCTCGAACTCCTGGCCTCAAATGATCTGCCCACCTTGGTCTCCCTGAGTGCTGGAATTACAGACATGAGCCACCATGCCTGGCTGTATTTATTTTGAGACAGGGTCTCACTGTGTTACACAGGCTGGAGTGCAGTGGTGCGATCTCAGCTCACTACAGCCATGACCTTCCAGGCTCAAGCAATCCTCCCACTTCAGCCTCCCAAGCAGCTGGAACTACAAGCATGCATCACCATGCCCAGCTAATTTTTTGTTTATTTTTTGTAGAGATGGTCTTACTGTCTTGCCCAGGCCAGTCTTGAACTCCTCAGCTCAAGTGTTCTTCCTGCTTGGCCGCCTCAAGTGTTGGAAATGATTACTGGCATAGGCCACTGTGCTGGGCCTCTTATTTTTATTTTACCTTATTTATTTTTTTAAGAGACAGAGTCTTGCTCTGTCACCCTGTTTAGAAAGCAGTGGCACAATCATAGCTCACTGCAGCCTTGATCTTCTGGCCTTAAGTGATCCTCTCACCTCAGTCTCCCAAGTAGCTACGACTACAGGTGTACACCATCATACCTGGACAATTAAAAAAATAAAATACACACACATTTTCTTTTAAAGAGATGGGGTCTCACTATGTCGCCCAGGCTGATCTCCAACTCCTGGTCTCAAGTGATCCTCCTGCCTTGGCTTCCCAACGTGCCGAGATTACAGGTGTGAGCCACTGCACCCAGCAATGTTCCTTTAAAATTTGCTTTAAATAATTAAGATAATAAAATACCTGTAAACTCCTTTTTGGAAAAAGTGAGATGATTTTTTCAAAGTGTGATATAAGATTGAGAAATATTATTTCAGTTAATTTTAATAATCAAGTATTTTGAAAAAATAAAAAACATGAATAACACCCATGTACTCAACACCTATATTAACATTTTTCCTTTTATAAAATAAGGAAAACATTACAGATATAGTTGAAGACCCAGTATTCCCTTCCCATTTTATTTTCCATGTCTTCCTCTTCAGAGATAATAATACTATCCTGAATTTGGTATTTACCTTTATCATAAAAGTTTTAAAAATTATTCCTTTATATAGATGTAGGTATCACAATACATAGCATTTCTTGAATGCCATATACATGTATATGTAGGTATATATATACACACACATACTACATAATATGTAGTATATGTAGGTA